>NW_008580151.1:875155-979150 GCF_000520115.1 Aphanomyces invadans
GATGGCGCCGCAATGGATCTCGCCATCGCTGCCGAGCTCCGTACCGCGCAGGCGATGGCCGAGCTGTCGTGCGCCCTTGAGGACATGGACTTGGACGACGACTTGGTGTGTGCTTTGGACGAGATGGGCATCGAGCCGATTAGCATGATTGATGATGAATAGAAGACGTACATATTCGATGAATCTGTTGCGCTCGGTAGGAGGGTTCTCGGGGTAAACCCCCCTCCCGAGTTCAGCGGTGCCGTCGGATTTTGGCCATTCCTCCATTTGCGTGAATATGCGACAAGTATTTGACGTGATTTGATTGGTTCGTCGTATGGATACACCTTGTGAAACTAAATACTGATGTATAATATTTTGGGGTGATTTGCTATTTTATTCAAGGCGCCGTACGCCAAGTTTCTGATTCAGTACATTTTTGTGGAACGGAGGGAGTACTTCCTCTGTTAGCTATTACTTACTACCACCATTTGAAAACCACCTTTTTTGTACTGTATTAGTGCCACCACTTAATACAATTGGATGATTGAAAAATTAACATATTTCATTGGTCATAACCGCAACTTTTGAATTTCTGGGTCCGACTGTTGAAGGAAGGCATTCGCATCAAAGAGCAGCGACACAGGGCAGGACAAATTCAAAGGAAGGGGGCCCATACGTCGCATGAAATCCTTTCGCGGATGATGCAACTTAAAGTGGTTACCACCACAGTGCTCGAGGATCAATAGCATTACGGACTGTAGGGTGAGAAAGACTTTGGCCAACGTCTCTCCAGTGAGAGTGTCAACGGCCATCACAGTTGACGCAATAATGTTATCAACGGTGCGACTCATCATGCAAAGTTTGTATCGACGCAAAGAATCCAAGGTCAATCACGTTCAAATCCGGACAATTCGGCGGCTGCCGACGCACAACAAACTCCACCCGTCCGTGGAGGCTAGGTAAGTGTAGATGGCCTCTTGTGTGAGGTTGACGTGGCACAGAATATTGTTGCGTCAGTTCAAAACTAGACTGCTGCGTCAATAATTTTGACGAAGCACGATTGACGCAATTTCTGACGCAATACAAACATCAAATGAAACGAATCCACGTGTTCCTTACGTGTTTCGAAACCAAACAGCCTCAACCACGAAAGTCGCAGTGCACACAGAGCACATTCATGAAAAGCGCCGACGACAACGATCTCGAAGCGCTTGTGGGTATTGGCCACTTGTTCAACTTCCGGCTTGTTCCAAGTGTCCGCAACTTTCGAGGCCAGGCCTCTGGCTTTCCCTTGACACGGAGGCGTGGTCCCGCACGACAGCTTGGAGAAGTGATTGAGTGCCGGTGAAGGATGGCATGGCATAATGGATGTGTGCTACGAGTTATTTGATTGGTTGCATCAGTTGTCGAAAAGAAGTGTTTTGTTCGTAACGATTCCACCGAAAGTCCAATTTTCAACAAAAAGGTCAATACAAGGCGCTCGCATCTGTTTACTTCTGTCAGAATGAGCTTCAGGCGCGACGACTTGCGGTGAACGATTCCTTTCTGAGGGCACGGTTGAGGACGAACGTGGTCAACCCGGTGGCTTCGGCGAAGTCTCAAGGTGCTGCGCTGTTGATGAGGGACTTGTTGTATTAGGTCACTTATCTCCTGCGCTGAGTGCTTGGGCTTTGGACCAGCACGGCCGACTTTTGGCGTTGCCAAGTTGCCATCCTTGTAGCGGCTCCATTTTTCTCGCACGGTGCAACGGTTGAGTTGGAATTGCGCCGCAATTGCTTTGATTGTTCCACGTGGAAGCTTCCCATACACATGTATTCTTGCAGGGCGATTGCAACCTCACGCCTCGCACTCGGAGTCAATTCCCGTGTCGGGCTGGGGTGTGCTCATGGAGAGAGATTTGAGATATTTTCTGACTCGTAGACCCGTAGTTTCATTCTAATTTTACTTATTTTTAAGTATGATCTGGTGGCGCTAAGGCGTTGTCAATTTTGACTACCCAATCTTCCACTTGGAGTTTCCTTCCCATGGGCTCTCCCTGCAATTTTTTAATCTCTTTTTTGCGATATTCAGTATCATATTTGGCCCAAATATGAATATTTGGTGTGGCCTGGAGTCGTTGTGGTGGCAGTAATAGCTAACAGAGGAAGTAAAAATATTGACAATAGACGAATTCTGCTAAGTAGAATTCCTTTGGAGAAATCACTGAGAGGCCACTTATCCGACACATCCGTATATAAGTGGTTCGAGAATTTCACTGTCCGAACAGCTCACAGTGAAAACTTTTTCCTTGTGACGTTTTCCATCCGAGTCCTTCCCAAGAACGAGAACGCCAAGCGCAAAGCATCATTCCGGTTCAAATCAGCTTCAGATGTCGATCTTTTGAATGAGATAATACACATTCAGCCATATGACGCTCCTTATGGAGCGGTGAAGTCGCGATGGGACGAGGTTGCCGTGAACATGTGCATGATGTACGGAGATGGATTGACCAGCGTTTCGTGCCGCAAGGGTTTGGACGATCTACTTGACGCGTTCAAGCGCAATACCAATAGCTCTTAGGGACCATCGGGAACCGAAGAAGAGTACAGCGAGCGTGAGCATCTCCTGCAAGACAGTGTTGACTTGGTAAGAGCTTAATGGTACAATGAAGCTGACATGCTGACTCATACACAGATCGATCAATCGCACTCTCGAAAGCGCATGCTAAAAGAAGAGAAGCTTGCCAAGGTCGAAAAGCGCGAGAGTGACGGTGAGAAACTGAGGGATGCTGCGATGCGAGCGGACGCCGAAGAGAAAAAGTCGCTTGATTGCCAAGCGACAGTGATGCAGAGTCGAAGAACACCAAGGAGAAGAAACCGCGAAAGATTCAGAAGGTAACAAGAAGGTAACAGAAACAGGAATCTTTGCAATTCACTTTGATCGTGCATATGAAATCAAGATGTCGGAAATTGAAAGTGCCCTACAAGCCAACTCATTGGCTCAACGCCGCTTAGAGCTGGAAGAAGCAAGATTTGCCCTGGATAAGGCCGAAAGGGAAGCTCGACTCGAACTGGACAAGCGAGACAGCGAGAACCAATGGAAACTTTTTCAAGGAACGCTGGGAGTGTTGCGCTCATTTGTGCCAAAGCAATAATGAAAACAGAATTGCATGATTAATTATTCGACTCGGAGTACAAATAATCTTCCAGGCTTGGAGGTCGGACGCCAAGAAACGTTGAGATTTGGTTTCCGCCTTTTACGCATGTAAGAATATTTATCAGTAGAACAGTTACTACATAATGCATTCCAACAAGCTGTAAACCAAGTTTTTGGCCTCCATGGTAATCCATAAATGTCCAAAGCTTCGCAACAAGTCCAAATCCCCACTCGACGCTCACCCTAACAGAGCTCATGCCACTGTTGGACAATTTTGCGATGAGGTCAGTCGCGATCCTTTGTACCCAATCAGGATCACATTGTTGACTCCATTGGCTGGGTCGCCGTAAACGACATAGCGCGTCCCATCGAGAACTAAACGATCGTGCAAATACGGAACAATGTTGCTGCGCTCCTAAACATATGCATCACGTCGTGACACCGGTTCTGGGTCATACAAGTGCACGATTATGCCAACCGGCGACGTGATCGCTTGAATCTTCAAAGCATGTTTTCTCCAACGTTGCGTTAGCGATTTCAGCAATATCATCACGAACCTTGTGTCCGTTGTACGCCACTGATGGTAGCCCATTTCCTGGACGACAAAATCCACGCACTGTACCGTCTATGAAACCAACGCAGGTGTCCAATGGGGCTCCCCACTCGTGGATTGCAGAAGCGCATCGGCGCATCCAGTTGCCATTAAGACGCTTATCTGAGCAGAGTTTGAAATACAGTGTACACAAAGTCCATGGCTTCATTTGCAATAGCACAAATCGCCTCGCGACTCCTTCTAAACAGCAGCACCATCGATCCAAGACGATGCGGCCAGGAAAAACGGTTTAGGAGTATGCACAGGGCTTTCTCGGCGATGACGTGGTATCGGTATTTGTTTGGCAGCAGGCTTGGAATGCCAAGTTTGCGTACAATCAGTTTGATTTCATAGCTTTTAAATCGAAAGTTGTATTCGCACTCTTTGTCCGATTGGGCTTTACGGTCAAAACGATACTTAGGAATGCCAAAAGCACTTGGTTCAGTGGACTCGTGGCCAAGCGTGAGGCCAAGCGCGGCCATCATTGCCATTGAGGTGTCCATTTGGCGATTGCGAAAGTTGATAAGTAATTTGTCTCGTAGCAGAACACTTTTCATTGGGAACTTTCGACGAAGACTTTTCTAGAGAACTTCACCAGGATTTTCACGTTTGCAGAATTTGTCTAATTAGAACTCCAAGCGGGTCACGAACTTCTTGATTGCCATACATTCCTACGTGAAAGCAAGATACATCGATGCAGTTCGCCACAAGTATTCCATGCAAACCTTGACGATGTCCGGACGTCGGTTTGAACACTTTCCCATGGCCTTGTACGCAGTAGATGTGACGTTTCATAAGACCAACGCCCCAGCAGGAAGCTTCAATGAGAAGAAGCGATTCTTCAGCAAGAAGCGCGGTAAATGTGGCCTCAAGGTCGAAGCCAGCGTGTTGCCCAGTGGACTGGCTATCAACGTCACCAATTCTGTCCCTGGAAGTGTCTCTGATTTCTCCATTTGCGAGTCCAACCATGACTTTCACGAATCTCATCTGCGGAAACTTGTCGACGAGGAAGACACGTTTGATGATGGACCTTTGGCTGACGAACGAGTACCCTGGAGCATGGGCCCTTCTGGCAGACAAAGGCTATCAAGGCCTTCACTATCAAGTCCGGGCTATTACTCCTGTCAAACGTCCCCCTGGTGGCCTGCTGACGCCGGACAATATGGCTTACAATGACAAAGTTGCGCATGACCGTATCATTGTGGAAAACATTTTCGGTCGTTTGAAGATGTTGTGGAATATTGTTGGTGGCACGCACTCATGGAAGCGTGAAATATACGATGTATTTTTCCAGATTTTCGTCGCCCTCACGAATGTTCATATTCGTTTCATGCCATTGAGAAACGAAGATGGACATGATTTGAATAGGAACATCAATGGGCTGGTGTCGTCGGATAAGAAAAAGTCAGCTATGCGAGCTGATTCCGTCGCGAAATCTCGCGAAAAGCGCAGGCGCCGTTTGAGTTCTTTGTTTACCGACAATGTTCAAGGCAACTCAGACGTAGAATATTATGACAGTGCTGATGGAAGTCGTATTTTTGATTAAGAATACCTTAAGAAATTTTGGTTTTCTCGGTTCTTGTTTATGTGCGCAGCAACCACACAGCATCTTGGACACCAACGTGAGGTCGTGCGTTGTCTTATCAAATGGAATTGAACTTGCGGCCTGCCACAACATTAATTTTTGGAAGTCTTTTGTCTGGTGGGGAACATGACCTTCGCGAGGTTCCGCTTGGATTGCCACTTTCACGTCGACACCGGCCCATCATTGCAAATGTCGTTGCGCCTGTTAAACGAGTGAAAAAAAATGCTTCTCTTTGATGTGTACTGCCTCCAGCATGTCATGGCAATGCATCGAGTTGGCATGGCCCTGGCGAAGGTTCGTCTTCACAAAGTCCAACCGAACCAACTTGTTCTTTGGTGTCGTCGGTGATGTTTGCTAGTGTGATCGTTTGTCGTTCGAATGAATATGCTACGAATGGGTGTCAACCTGTCCAGAATAGATCGAGGTACTCATTTACAATATTGCACACTCCTACACGTGTCAAGGCGTTGTGCAGCATGGAGTGAGTCGACTAGCGCACCGCTTTAGCGCCTTCGCCTTCAACAGACGCCACAGAGTTGTCTTGAGCACACCGGAAGGTGCCGTCAATGCTCGAAGGTTGGACCGCTTGAACGACGGTACTGCTGTGACTGTCTGCGCATACTAGAGTCTTTTGTTGGCACGGCGACCGCTATTGAACCCGGTTGCAGCTTTCGTTTCGCATGTTCGCCGCCAGATCTTCACAAGGCCATCTTAGTGACGCCTCTTGTCTCGAGGGGCCATCGTTCGGTCGTCCTGATTTTGGCAATGTCTTTTCTAATAGACCACTTGACGAATGAATGATTGATTGGCTGAAATTGGACTACTTTCGGAGAGCATTCTGTGAGTTGTCAAATCATACTGTTTTCGAAGACACTGTCATACATTTGGGATGTGACTAAGTGATCAACAAATTGACAAAGTGACTTTCTTTGAATTTCGTGGTTTTGTATTGCAGCGATGTCATAATTAAAATCTAAGTATTTGATTTATTGATCATGATATATCTAATCAAAATTACCACTTTCATCCGCACTACCGAAGAACTCAACATCCGAGCCAAGCCAAATTGCGAACCATCCTCAGCAGGAAGAAAGAGTGCTCAAGCGATGTTTGCGTTTCTCTCGAGACTTTTTTAAGGAATTTTGCCGTCGAAATTTCTACTTGTCGGAAGAAGAAAAGAGACAATTGACATACCTATTGTAGTCATAGCCTTCTTCGTCCTTCAATGGCATAAAACCTAAATGCACATTTGTGAAAGCTATACATGCCTGAAAAGAGAGATCATAATTGTCCCTCTTCCAAGTATATGTGTCACTCACAACCTACCATAAAGTCTTTAGTCGACCAAAGAAGTTCTCCACAATAACACGGTCGCTTGCAATCATGTCATTGTTTGTCATGTCTTCAATGGACAAAAGTCCCCCAGGTGGACGTTTTCCAGGCGTTATTCCACGGATGTAGCGGTGCAAGCCTTGGTAACCCTTATCAGCCAGGACAGCCCATGACCCTGGGTATTCATCGTGCATTAGTATCTTCCATGGTGAGGTCTTCTTCGCACTTCGTGAGCTGGGCTCGATGAAGGTCCTTCTTAGACTCACATATCGCATGTCCTCTGTGCTTCTTGGTACGGCTGGGGTCACATGGACGGCCAAGCCGTTTGGCAATACACTCGCCTCAACTTTCAATCCATATTGTCCGTTCTACTGTAGAAGCGCTTTTTATCAACGAAACCACCGGTGGGAGAGAAGGTTGGCTGGAAAGTCACATCAACAGCATACAGGGCAGAAGGAAAGTTCTTGAAGCAGGCACCAGAACATTGGAGATAGCTCATTGCGTACTTGGTTGCAGGGCTTCAATGTACATGGTATTGAGCTGGGGATGTAGTGCCGTCAGGAACGTAGTAACTTGCTTTGAAAGTGTAGCTGACTTCTCGTTGAATGAGGCGGCAACAATGTCCCATGATCCACAGTGCTTGAGGCTGACCAGGGTCATGAACAACATGTCTCTCCCTGCGACTTCGCACTTTCGGCCTGCGCCGACGTTTCAGGACTGGTTGACATGGGGTTGTAGATCGTGCCATAGGAGGTTGAATTCATTGGGGCTAAAGTTGGTGAGTTGGTGAACCACAGGTGCGCCACGTGTATGTATCAGGGCGTCAAACTGGTGAGGGTATGTCCTCAACTGTGTCCTCACGAAGGGTTGTGGCGTGGCGCTGGCGCCTGACCTCACGTCTCGCTTGGAGGTTAAGAAGGACATCCACCGTGTGGGCAACGTGTGCGGATCACACCTTGGCATGGGGTGACATGCGAGCGAATGTATCATTTTGTACAATGTCTTTTGCGAATGTATCATTTCGTTGTACGACATCACCCACCTGGAAGCTTATCCGGATATTCGGATAAAGGGCTCTGCGACCAATGAAACGCTGTGTCTCGACAAAAGATACGAAAATGGGACGACGCCGGGCCGTGGTCGCAGGCATGCTGCTTGCCGCGGCGCTGATGGCACATGCAGAGGGCACGTCTGGCTCTATCGACACTGCGTCTGGAGATTCCCTGAACGATGTCGACCAGTGGTCTGATATCGATGGCGAAAGCGACACCCGTTCGCCGTTCGAAGACCTACCCACCTCATTGAACGCTGAATCGGAAACGATCCCGCACGTCCAGGCACGTGCTGAGGCGATGGCGTCAAGTGGAGTGATTGATCATGTGGACATTGACGACACCACGGTATCGGCTGGCATCGAGCATACGTGTGCGATTCACTCCGTGTCCACGGTGGACTTTGGCGGGAAAGTCGTATGTTGGGGCGACAACACTCTTGGCCAGTCCTCCCCGCCAGACGTACGTTGGTGCCAGTCTTCCAGGGATGTCATTTACAGCGCCTTAGGTCGAGTTTATCCAAGTAAGCAGCGGGAGATTCCACACCTGTGGAGTCACACTCGACGAGACGATTGAGTGTTGGGGGGATCCTAATCACGCGCAAAGCCCTGCAGGGCTCTTTGTTCAAGTCAGCTGTGGGGATTTTCATTCGTGTGGCGTGCTCAAAGATGGAACTCTCTCTTGTTGGGGCGCGTACCATATTCATTATCTCTGACGCCTCCTGACAGCCATGATAGGCGCCGACTACGACGGACAGCTCAACGTGCCGCAAGGTCGGTTCGTCCAAGTCAGTTGCGGCAAGGTGCGCTAACCGCAGCCCGCTACTACTCCAAACCCCTACACGATGGCTAACTGTTTATCAGGGCCACTCCTGTGCGCTCGCCACGGACGGCACCGTATCGTGCTGGGGTGCGAATCGTCAAGTGAGTAGGTGGCCATTACACCATCTCCAACGGCGATCGAGTAGGGCCAAAGCTCTGCACCCCAAGACGTCAAGTTCCTCCAGGTGTCAGCCGCTCCTGGCGACTTCTCGTGCGGTGTCACTGAGGCCAACACTGTGCGGTGCTGGGGAGATAACCATCGCAAGCAGTGCAATCCGCCAAGTGACGTCAAGTTCGCCCTCGTCAGCACGAGTCGGCTGTCTGCGTGCGGCATCCAGGTCACGTCCTACCACATGCATGCCTTTTCTTCTGATGATGAGAATTAAGTCTGAAGAACCTGGTGCTGTGGGTTCCATAGGCTGGAGACAAGACGGTGCTGTGCTGGGGCATGACGGAAGGCGTCACCAACATCCCCAAGCTCGTTGCATTTGACGAGCTGACGCTGGGATGGGATCACGGGTGTGGCATTTTATCTCGAACAGGCCGCGTGCAATGCTGGGGTCATAGCGCAAACGGTCGCCTCGACGTTCCAGCCAAGTTGTATGCATAAATAATAAGACGTAGTGCTATCTCATTGTGGTGGAGGGGGGGTTGGTACGGTTGTTGGCCGCTGGAGGGGGGTCGTCCGCGATTGGAGAGAGGGGGCGTTGGAACCGAGGAAGGCAGTGTGTTTTTCAACGCTCGTGGAATCCATTCGAATGTACAGCTTGTTGGCGATGGGGGACACTTGACGCTGGACGATGGGTCGCAGGTGTGGGTGCACGAGGGATGGTAATGACGGCACGGACTGCGTATGAGTGGTTGGAAGTGCATGGTGAGGCGTTGGGGCCAGCAAAGAAGATGCCGCCCTTCCACACGCTAGCTCTCGCTCGGCATGCACCACGAGGGGGTCTCTCTGTTTGTCCAGAGCCTTTAGGAGCCTTCCAACCGGCTTGATTTTGGTCACAGTGCCGTGGTAGCTCACAGATTTCGGTGATGGAATCGAGTCGGCTGCTTGGTAGTGTTCGGGAACGTGAAGCTGTTCGAGCCGACGAACCATGTTGGCCTTTGCTTTGACACAAATGGGATGTAACCGGGGCTTGAGCGTCCCACGGGGGTTGCGAACGGGCTCGTGCAGCACAAGCGTGCCACTGGAGCTTTCATATTCGACGGCGAGGGTCGTGGGGAGTAATGGAGGTGGTGGCATCACTGGTGCTGGAGGGAGACGGGTATTTACCAATGGAGCCACGGCGGCGGGGGCATATAGAGCTAGCATGTCGTCTTGGTGGGTTGATACGAGAAGGTCTTGAAGTGTTTGGGCTCGCGACGCGTCAAGTTGATGCAAGACTGTCGTGAACTTGCTCTAGATGGGGTGGAGATGAGTTTTTGCTGTAGCTGATCAACATGGACATCGACGGCAACCTTGGAAATGGTCATGAGGGTACATTTGTACTTCACAGCGACGACCGAGTACTCAAGGGGGAGATGGTGGACCGTGGCGAATCCGGCAACGCTCGCGCCTGCAGTAGCGTGAGCCATCCCCATGGACTACCTGTCATCAATCGTACCACGAGTGCACACTTTGGTCGTGGCACCGCCACACGCGTTGTTGTCCGTTCCTGGTTGCAGCTCAAACTGTCCGTCCAAAACGAACCCGATTTCGATCGGCACTTGACCAGCTCGCCACACCTACACCCTCGAGGCGTTGGTTCAAACATCATCAGGATTGCGTACCGTGTGCCCCATGGAGTAATGCTTGGCAGTCAGGAGGTCCATCACCTTCGGCCACGTCATCTCGGTCGCCAAAAGCGCCAAAATGGCCGATGTTTGCAAGACGCTTTGGTATAGAGCATGTAGCTTCTGATGGGCGGTGTGGGCGCTGCCGACATTGGCATGAGAAGGTGCCGCTGCGCACTTGGGCATCAAGTCGCCTTTGTGCCAACTCCGTCTGCCGATGAAACAGTATACGTAACGCCACTCGGCCATCAATGTCAAAACCTTCGGGCCGTTTCTGCAGGAGCAAGCGAGTGGCAGCAAAAGAATGCACAAAAAACAAGTTTGAATTAAAGGTCTAGCCCACCTCCCGTCGTCATGATGTGGGCTGTGACTTCGCCGCGGATGGCCTTCACCGTCGGCAACGACGCCAATTCCATGGCAAGGACGGCCGTGGCTTGCGGTACGTGAACCTTCGAGTCGATCCAAAAGTACTGGGCTTCGCCAATGAACTCGTCGGGGTGCAATGCCAATAGGTCCTTCACAGGCTGGTGCTGGGCCGCCGAGAACGCTTGGAGATTTTGCATATACTGCGTTCGATCACCTGGCACGGCTTCGACTTCCGACGTCGACCGAGTCATTTCGACCATGATGTTGACATGGTCTTGAGTGGAGAACGCTTGCTGTAACTCGGGGGAAATCTTGGAGCTCATGGTCAACGGGGCAGCGCAGTCTTGGGAAGCGGCGGTGTGAATGGCAAACTGGACAATTGCCACGACCAGCCACGGCCCCATTCGCTTTGGCTTGGGAACAGGGGACGCGTAAACAAGTGACAGAGCCCACGGCCCTGCATACTGAATAAGGAATTTATGGATCCATTGGAGAATCCCCATCGCGGTTGAAGGTGTGCATGGCACTGCTATTGTCACTTCCGCGGGGTCCGATGCGAAGACAACGTATACGCTCGCGTTTTCACACACAAACGTCCCCTTGCGTCTGGCGGTTCGCCTCAACGTGCCGCATCACAACGTGTTCCGCGCACAGCCCTCCAACATGAACAGGATTCCCTCGATAAGTACAGTGACCTTCTTTCTCGTCGACGAATGAAACTGGCGAGTCCGAGAAACCAACATTCTGTTGGTGCAATGTGGATTGCATGCAGGGGATATGCCGAATTGCGATCGCGGCGGCGTGGACCGTGACCGCAGGTCGCGAGGTTAAGGAAGGAGCTGATTGTGGCTGAGGAAACGCTGCAGGGTGAGAAGAGAGGCATCTTTCTGGTTGTCAGCTGTTCATGGCTTCGACCGTGGACAAGTACGCGACTTTGAACGTTAACCGTGTGTGTGTCAGCAATGGGTTGCAGGGTCGAAACGCAGTCGAGAAAGCCGCTCTGGGTAGAAAGCACTCCGGCGCCCCCATCGACTCGGCTCGCCATGGGAAGTGACGAGCGCAGAACAAGATATGTATTGCAAGCCATAACGAGGCTATAGTACGAATCAATTGGGACCACCGCCGTCAATGTGTGCAATTTCCGGAGCGTGGATGCTCTTGACGCCGTCCATGGCCGCCAATTGAGACACTAATTCTGCTGACGCTTGGGGGATGGCGATGGAGTCTGTGATCCAGAAGAAAGTCGGCGTGCCGTGGAAAAGGTTTGGGTGTGTGTTGAGGAGGTCCTTCACTGGCTTTTGTTGGACTTCCGTGAATGCTTGCAACTTCTCGACAAACGAGTCGGTTGGCTCGCCTGCGACAGCTTCGACCTGTTCCGTCGACTGGTCCATGTCGACGATGATATCGACGTATTCGTTCGTCTCAAACGCGCGTTGAAGCTCGAGGCTGACTTTCGGACTTCCTCGGTCCAGCGATGCTGCGGCGTGGCTACACGCGGCGGCCATGAAGATAAGGGCGGGGGTGAAGCGCATCTTGCGACGGCTGAGTTTGGATTGTTTGGATTTCGTACACTAACCGGAAAATGGATGAAACAAGAAAAACGGCGAATTTGTAGTAAATTTGTAGTAAATACTCTGGAGTATTTGTGAATTTTTTGCAACACTACTCCAACAATCTGCGTCCTGTTGGTGCAAATTAACGAAGTCACAGCGTCCAGCCAGCACGAGATCGCACGACGCGCCTTGCTGAATGGACCTTGCGCGCAATCTGGGCTGCAGTGGGTAGCCAAGCTATGCACCCAGCTGAAGATGTAGATGGCCCAATGCCCTCCCATCAACCACGGTTCGTTGTCCATCAATTGGTAACGCATCGCCCCGATCGACGACGGGTCACCCATGCCAGAGGAACCAACTCACTCGTCGATACTGCAACACCATGCTTCAACTCTCAGCCGCCCGCACCTCGGCATTTACAGTTAGTTGCGCACACGACGACTTGTCGACCCACGTTTCAAGCCCCTCGAATATAGTGCGTCGCCCTTGCTTGACGGCTGCAGATGAAGGAAGGATCGCCGCAAAACCTACACTACGTGATGTTGAGATTGCCCAACTTGAGCGTCATTTGAAATGAGTGCTCAAGGCCAGCAGCATCAGCCACGCAATACAGTTCATTTGAACTCGAAGTACACGAGGGCCCCGGCTTACCTTCGTCGCCCCCGCGTCCCCCAACGTTCTGTAGGGTAGCTTCGCCAGTGAATGCAACTTCTACAACAATTGGGGCATGTTGGATGACCCGGGCCGCGGCACGGCAGCCTGGAGGGCCGGGTTTCAGTAGGGAATCAATCGGCCTGCGTTGCCAGCATGCTGACGTGGGGATTGCCTCAAACACTTTGCCGGGCTTGACATACCCCTTCTTCACACGAATCTTCGTCCTGGAAGGGTACAAAATCGCGTCGCACTCGCCGCTGTTCAACATCGGATGGAGCCTCAAGATGTCAGCAGGGGCCGCGTCCGACAGTTTCCCCATCCTTGAGTACAAGAGGAAGAGCGTATAAATGTGCATGTTCTACCTTCACGCCACCGCAGAGGTAGCACAGTGAGGAGGCGCCAAGTACTCGATTGTGGTGCAAGCGCTGTAGTGTTGACGAATAAGGGGCGGCGGGGGGGCATTGCTCCTGACCTTTCTTGCGATCATGTTCAAGATCGGGCCGCAGCAACAGTGCCTCAAGCGGCTCTCGGCGGCGTCGGGGTTCTCAATCAGCCATCCGCGTACAAGAGCGCCGTCGAGAGCGGCACCACGTTTGTGATCGACACGCCTGGGTATCAGCGCGGATGAGGTACTATTGATGCTACGAGTACAGATGGTGTGGGTACTGACTTCACTTAGGTACTTGCCTAATTTAGGCGTTGGACGCACCACGTTGTAGTTCAATATGATTGGTGGACTCGACACCGTTATCCGGAAGATTTTTGAATGCGTTGACTCAACGAGGTCTCCAAGGAACTTCGGAACTCGCCCGCCACCATGCTTGTCGCCCGCCGCATCGCCATCCAGTACGCGGCATTGGCACGGTCTCGACGAAGCAGCATTCTAATGCATTTTTGCACCATGTTATGTGTAGTGCTTCGAAGCAAACGCCCGTCCGTCACATGAGTGCGTTGTCGTACTCCAAGTTGTCTGAAGAACACCAAATGTTGCGCGAATCGGTACGCTCGTTCGCCGACAAGGAGCTTGCTCCCAACGCTGGTAAATGGGACCGCGAACATCTGTACCCTGCAGATGCTGTCAAGACGATGGCAGAGATGGGTTTGATGGGGGTATTTGTGCCTGACACACACGGCGGCACGGGGCTCGATTACTTGGCGTATGCCATCTCGATGGAAGAGATCAGTCGTGGTTGTGCTTCCACGGGGGTCATCATGTCTGTCAACAACTCGTTGTATTGCGCGCCGGTCGACAAGTATGCCACCGAGGAACAAAAGGTTTGCCAGCTGACCACCATCCTCCCGTTGTCGTCACAATCAATTTTCGCAGGCTGAGCACTTGGTCCCGTTTGCATCTGGCGAAAAGCTCGGCTGCTTTGGGTTGAGCGAGCCTGGTAATGGCAGTGATGCCGGAGCAGCAGCCACCACAGCACGCAAAACAGACACGTCGTACATCCTGAACGGTACCAAGATGTGGATCACGAACGCGCATGAAGCAGACCAGGCCATCATTTTTGCCACGACTGACAAGTCCAAGGCTCACAAGGGAATCAGCGCGTTCTTGGTCGACATGAAACAGATAACGTTGGGGAAGAAGGAGGACAAGCTCGGGATCCGCGCGTCGTCCACCGCTCAGCTCATTCTTGAAAACGTCGAGATCCCGCATGCAAACCTTCTCGGCAAGGAAGGCGAAGGTTTTAAGATTGCTATGACGACGTTGGACGGCGGTGAGTTGTCGTCTCTCGATTCGCTCTTTATCCTCTCGTTCTCCTACCGGCACACTTGTACATAGGTCGCATTGGTATTGCGTCACAAGCCCTTGGGATTGCGCAGGCATCTCTCGACTGTGCGATCGCGTACGCCCACGACCGCAAGACATTTGGCCAGCCCCTGGCCAAGAACCCGATCATTCAGACCAAGCTTGCGCGCATGGCGATGGAACTTGATGCGGCACGGCTGCTAACGTGGCGCGCGTGCGAATTGAAGGACGCCGGTCTGGCCTTCTCCAAGGAAGCCGCGATGGCCAAGCTCAAGGCGTCCGAGGTCGCCACGTACAATTCACACCAAGCGGTTCAGATTCTCGGTGGCATGGGGTATGTTTCGGACATGCCGGCGGAGCGCCACTACCGCGACGCGCGTATCACAGAAATCTATGAAGGCACGTCCGAGATCCAGCACTTGGTCATTGCCGGCGTCCTCAACAAGGAGTATGCCGCGAGTCACTAGAGGCACTAACACTCTTAACGCGAACGCGGTGTGTGTTTCGAGCAGCTCGCAGCAACCCATTCAACACCAAACAGTGCAGCCAAGGGCATCAACGCTTGGATAATTTAGGACTCTAACTCTGTCTACACGGCTGACCTGTGGTCGACGGCAGCCATGGGAACTCTCATGACACGTTGCAGCACGTGTTGGTGTGCGTGACAAGTGTAATGGGGCCTTGCTTCACCTCCCACTCCATGAACTCGACGATCTCGTTCTGAAATGCTGTCGCACTGCAAAAATGCCAGTCCTTGTACAAGTCTTGGTCCGAATCCGACAGCTTGACGCCCTAAGCAGATGTGAGCAACGCGCGGACGGTAGCAGCACCTGTACCTGGATCACGGACGGGTCGAAGAACCCAATGTCTGCCTGTGACGCGGCATTGATGTCCCGTTCGGGCACGAACGGCGGCGGAATCGCCATGTTTTCCATCTGAACCCAGTCCACACTTTCAAAAAACTTCATCTTTTTCACTTCGTCCGCGCCGCGGGCCCCCAACCGCTTCGTCGGATCTCGAATGAGGAGCTCTACGAGAGTCGTAAGTGGCGGGGCATTCCAACACTGTTCGCCGTGTCGACGGGAGACGGTGGCACGCCCCGGCAATGGCGGCGTTTTCGTACGTACTCTGCAGCAACTCGGTCGCTTCGGGGGAGAAATACTTGGGGTCGTACGACGGCGTGAGTTCCAACGTTGCCATGTCGTACGCTTTTTGCTACCGATTTGAGATTCCTCGTAAGCGCCACCTTTGCGACAGAGAGATGGGAACCTTGTCGGCGTGCAGTGCTTTCGCCTTGGACGTTCGAAATGGACATTTGCCGTACAGCATTTCGTACACAACACACCCGTAGCTCCACCAGTCGACGGTCTGGTTGTAGCACAGCCGATTCCCCGCTTCGTCCCGGAGCAGCATCTCGGGAGCCCAATCTACCACCGACGCAATCACAACATTTTCTCGTTCCGTTCACAATGGCACTTACAGCCACGCGTGCCGCATCGGCCACACAACGACGGAGTCACTTCGACAGCCAGGCCTAAGTCGGAGATGCTGCAGTTGCCCTTGTCGTCGAGGAGGATGTTTTCTGGCTTCAAGTCGCGGTACACAATGTTTTTTTCATGCAAGTGCTGGAGTCCAAGCAGAATCTGGGCAGACCAGTACATGACTTGCTCCTCCGTGAACCTAGACACGAACCCAATGTATTGCACGAATGCGCAGCAGGTGTTTCTCCAAAGGGCGCCACCATACCGGCCGCGGTTCAAGTGAAAGCTCAGATCACCGCCCGTGCGAAGGTCCAGGACCAGGAACAAGTCCTCCTTGGTCTGAAATGCATACTTGAGGCACACGACGAACGGCGAACTGAGCATGGTCAAGATGGCGCGCTCGGCCAGGCACAGCTTCTCCGCGTGTTTTTTCTTGATGATGCGTTTGTTCATGGCCTTCATAGCGTATAGCTTGCCTGCGCAAACCAACTCGTCATAAGTCATCACGACCGCTGCATGGCGTGTGCTGCTGCACTGACCTGTGCTCCGCTTGATCGCGCCGTTGACCATGCCGAAGCCGCCTCGGCCCAATACCCGCAGCAAACTAAAGTCGTCTTCGCCGATTTCGCGCTGCTGGATGAGCAAAAAGTGCATAAACCGCTTGAAGAATGCGCTTGCTTTGAACCCTTCCATCTGGTGGTGCTCCAATGCACTCACAACACACGCTTCCAACTCGTCGAATAACGTCAGCGGTAGCGTCGAGGTGGCGGATCCGCTCAGCAGATTCGCATCTTCCAATTGTTTTCCGATGTCTTCCGTCAGGTCGCCACGGACGCCGAGGAGGGCGGCCTCGCACTTGAACGTACAGTACAATTCCCGAGCGGTAGTCATCGAGATGGACGACTCCTGCTTCCATGCGTAGTTGGTGTCGCCAGGATTCTTAGTCGACGCCAGGAGGGGGTGGGTCTTGAGGGCAATAGTCGCGGAGGGAGCAGCACCAACTCCCGGAGAGGTGGTGGTCGGTGGAGCGGTCGGCGGGTCCGTCGACGATAACGTGGTCGCGGTCTGTGGATGGATGTATGTGGCATAGATGGCCTGTGCGTGGATAAGCACAAATGACACAGTCTACCACACACTAGAGTGGCCACATTGAGCCAACGCACCTTTGCCTTGAGGACTCGTCGATTGTGTTGTGGAATGCGGCGATATGCGTATACGTCTTGAAGAAAGCAGAGCTTCTCGATGCCGTGGGCTTCTGCTTCGCAGTACCGACGAAAGAGATACAGCCCCAAGGGCTGCGATAAATACGATTCCATCGTGGGCCAGTGGTGGCTTGCAACGTTTTCTGTGAACTCGGTCAGCTCTTGCGGCGATGGCTGGTGAAACGGCACGGTGGGTCGTGGTCTCGGGTCTGCCATCGCCCCTATGTACTGCGCATCCTGAATGGCATCTTGCAGCTCGTCCATCGTTGAATGGGTGGACCACCAAACGTCTCCAACAACCTTTCCGTGCTTGGCGCTGCCACCACACTTGTCCTACACGTTCGCACGTTGGGCTCAGGTCGTAGGCACCCTCGACAATCACAACGACCGTCGGGATCGTACCAGAGCCACGGGCTGTCGCCTCGATACTGCGTTTCGATGTTTCGTAACCACCTTTAGCCGCAAATAGCTTTACCAACTCGAGGCGCGATGATGCAGACCAGGTTGCCCATGGCTATGAATAATCTCGAGATTTATACCGTGATTGATTTTATCCTAAACGACTCGATATCGACAACGATATGGAACAATGGCCTGATCCGGAAGTCTTAACTTGAAAGTATGGTCGACACGACTGCGCGAGGTTTCGTCGAAAAACGGGCGAAAAGGCAAGGAAAAATGTGAATTACGGCGGACTTTTTCATAAATTTCATCAAAGATGTTTCACATAGTGTCCAAAGTAACGTATTTAGATATGTGTGCAAACGAGTCCCTGTTAAATATTCGATATATTTTTTAACACTTGGAGTTCGTATCGAAGACGCGTTCTATAGACAGCGGGATAAGAAGTCCCCACAAAAAGGAGCGGCAACCCACTGGGGGTAAAACATTTCAAAAGATGGCAAGCGTCCTGCCACTGGTGCCGACGGCACAAGCGGACCTGAAGCGCCAGACTAGCACTCCTGAGGTGGCACTCATGCGCAAGCAACTCGAGAAGATTCAGCGGGACATGGAAGTCCTTGTGTATACGCTGGCCGCAACTCGAGAGTGCTATGAACCAGAGAGGCAATGTCACGAATGCCTTGGTGGCACAAGTGCGCCATCGACAGCCGAAGGCTTTGACGATGAAGGCACAGACGACGGTGATTCCAAGGAGCGGCGAGAGTTTGACGAACTCATGGATCAAATTCAAACGCTGCAACAACAGGTAGCGCTCCAGACTCAAGCCAGTCAGCAGCTGCGAACTGAAAACGAGCAACTTCAGGCCGAGTGCGCGCTGCTACAAGAACAACAGCTTACCGACACAGACAACCCCGAAGACGCTTCACCCGCGTCTCTAAAGCTCACCGACGCCGAGGTGGCTCGACTCGTCCAGCTCTCCAAAGACAACGCCGCCGACCTCGATGCTCTCCAACAGCGACTCGAGGAAGTTACCCGAGAACGCGACCATTTACGCCAGGAACGCGACACGGCACTGTTGTCGGCGGAGAAGGCATGGAAGGAGAACGCGACGCTTGCAGGTCACACCAACCCGGGCCAAAAGATCAAGTACGTGCAGCAGCTCAAGGACGAAAACAACAAGTTGCACCAGCAACTACGGGACGCGGAAGCAAGGTTGGCATTGCAAAGCAAGCGGCAGCCTCTCACGAAGACACCTGTCGGAATTGCCAATGGCGAATGGAACGATGTGAGCAGCAATACAAGCGAAGCGACGACGGTCGCGTCGACGACAACCCTCAAACCGTCCAAGATGTTGCGCAAGAAGGTCTCGAACGGTGGGAAAAGCAAGAAAGGCCCGGCTGGTCAAGGGTCGGCAGCAGCGTCTCCATGACACGATGATGCGTTCCCGATAGATGATGGCGAGACTGCCTTGATGGCTGTGCGACTCCGCCAAACGCTGTGTGGTGGGAGGAAAGGAGCAGCAGCAGATTGTCGGCTACACGTGAAACTATTTTAATATTTACGTATACTTGGATCTGGTGATGGCAACGTCGGCTTTGAGTTGGCGGAAGCGCGCAATCGTGCTGTGCTTGTGTGCATGGCCATCTAGTCCAACGCGAATGAGTTTGGCCATGGCTGGCTCAAGGATGCCGAATCCAGCAAACCAAACATACCTCCGACGAGGGCGTGGAGGTCGACTACAAATGCCTCGCACGCACTCAATAACAGCGGTGCGGCCGTGGCGAAATCCAGCGCTGCTTCGCTCGACGGGGGAGAAGCTTGCACGTGGCGCTGCCATGTTGTGACGAGGTCGAAGATTCCGCGGAGGAGGTGGAAGCGCCATCGCGGCGCCTCGTTGGCATCGTAAAGTTTGTAGTACACACCAAACAATTGGGCCATCGGCACACCGCAGTCAATCATAAACGACGCGATCCAAGACGACTGTGGAGTCGTGTAACGCGTGAGCTGGATAAACCACATCCAGAGGTGCTCAAGTTCGTGGACGAGAAATTCGACGGGGAACGCCGGCGACGCCACGAGTTCTTTGCCCAACGGCGCAAGCTGCGCTTGGATGTGGCTGATCCAGACGGCGCTTTCAAACACGTGTGATGACGTGTTGGCTGCGGCATCAGCAGTCCCGTGCTTGGTCGAAATCCACTGGTTGAAGCTCACGTTGCCGGCCGACTGTGGCACCAGCGAAAACAACAGTCGCTCCCACAAGTGTTGAATGGTGCTGGCGTCCTAAAAGTGCCACGTCCATGTCAAATGAATGCTGGCGGGGGTAGCCCCAAGCAGAAAGAGGATGGAAGGGCATGCATGGAACGGAGCCCACGGGATATTTGAAAGTGGTACGTACCTCGGTGTTGCAAGTGCGAATGATACGAAGGCAGTCTCCCCACAGACTGTGCTTGAATGCAAACTGGTTGTACAATGTCGAGACGTCCACGACTCGGTATTTCAAGTCCTGGTGCACATGAGCAACGTGAGCAACCGAGCAACTCGTCGACGTGGCCACAGCAGACGAGCCAGTAATGCGATCTCGTACCTGCAACGCGGACGCTTGAATCCCTAGCTTGTCCAGCGATTTCCAAATGTTGTGCTAAACACACGACGTCTTCTATCAGCGCACGCCAAACTGGAGCACAAGAAAATCGCCCGCACCTGTAGCTGCAACACATCGAGCGACTCGCGGACTTCGGCGAGGGCATGGAGGGCAGCTGGGTTGTGCGACGCCGCCAGAGTGCTAGCCGCGCGAGACATGAGTTCTACGCGCTGGTCAATCGTGCGATTCGACTCAATGGCCGACGTCGGGTTGAACGCTTGCGCGCGGGTCCACAGCACATGCGCCGCGTCCACGTATCGTTCTTGGACGAGGTATTGCTTCACGAGAAGCTCTTCGTCTTTGGCTTTCAGGAATGCTTCGGCATGTGGGCTCATCAGGGCAACGAGGCGCTTGTGTTGACCATGTTCGTAGAGCCACGTGAGAACTATCATGTGCAATTGCGAGTCGGGCGACGCCAGCACAAGACTGAGCACGCGATCGACGGCAGCTTCACGCTGCGTGGCATCTGTCCAAAGCCCGTTCGAGTTAGCGCACATGGGCAGGTCCAGACCGTTCGCGGCGGTCTCGGTGAGATAATGGATTGTTTGAACAATGCCGCTGTAGGCCGCGCGTCGCAGTGGCGCCAAGTCTGGCTTGCTCAGTTGCCGGGCACACGCTAAGCAGAGCTCGACGATGCCGTCGAGGTACCCGAATTGAAAGAATCGTTTGCAAATCAACTCGAGCACGGATAGCTGGGCCTCGGTTTTCCACGCCTTGCACGCAAGGCGAAAGTGATCCATCGCTTTCGAGAGCACGACCTGCTGGTCATGGGCAGTTACGCACGTGTCGGCGGCATCGAGTGCTTGGAAACCATGGCACTCGGCTGCGTCGGTGTCGGTAAAGAGGAGCGGACATTCGTCGTGCAGTTGATGGACGAGAGCTTCGCTGTGCCCAGCGTCGGCCATGAGCTTTTGAATGAGCGCCTTGCACGCAGCGGCGCCAGTGGTGGTCGTGACGAGCTCCGCCAACGGCAGCGGCGTCCCCGTCGCATGGGTCGTTTCTGCGATCGCGACAAGCAAGCTCATGGTTTCCAAAGCTCGGATCGTAAATCGATATAAACACCGGATCGAGAACTGCTCGGCACGGATAGCGTTTTCTTCGCGCAAGGATGCGGGGTTCGTCTCGTACAGCATCGAGTTGAGTGTGCGAGTCAATGTGTTGAACCGCGACGGTTCGGACAGTGTTGTAGCTGGATGGCTGACGGCGGACGCATATTGGGTAGCCAGGATTGACTGCAGGCGAAACAGGACGACGCGGACGTGGTCCAACGCGGCAGCGCGGTCTTTTCCGTCGGGCAACCCCGGATGATGGGCCGTCCAGAACGGCCGCAGAATCCGTGCTAGAAACTTAACAAGACCGTCGTGGTGGTACGACATGCACATGTCGTCCGTGAGGATGAACCGGTTGCTGTGGTTGCCGCCATTGACGCCGCCGGCACTGGGGCTTGGGCTGCCGGACACACCTGGCTGGCCGCCAAACTCGAAAATCGATTGCAGCGCCACCATCGTGTACGCGCGCGGTTCGCCCGTTGCGATTACAAACAGCATCGCGCACGTTTCAGCGCGGCCAAAGCACTTGACGAAGTGGGTCAGCTTGGCCGTGAGCTCCTTCCCGGGGGTCGGGTTGGTTTGCAATATGTGCACGAGATGGTCGATAGGTCGGACTTTTTGAAACGTGTGGAGCCCGGCGTTGGTGAGCACCATGAAGCGGCGGGTGGGCTGGAAAAACTGCGTAACGAGTTCGCTCAGCATCGCGTCGTGGGGTTCTTCGGAAGTGGTGGTTGCCACCGCCCCTCCGTTCGATTGCATGTCAGAGAACGTGCGCTTCGTGCCTGCCTGCGCGACCACCGCGGGCGTCGCCGGGGCGGCACGTGGCGCCACAAGCTCCTGCACGTCGCTCACTTTTCCCTGGCAGCTTTCGGACGAAATCGATTCCCGCATGGGGCGCTTGACCGAGTCTTGGTTGTGGCGCGCCGTGCTGTCTTGGCACAACCCAACGACAGAATCAAACGTGTCCGGGCCGCCGTCGATCGCGAGAAACACGCCTTTGCGGTACAGTGCTTTGTGGACGTACGACGGGCTCTTGCCGGTGAGGATCGCTGGCGCGAGACCTTCCGTCACGTGGTACTCGGGTGCGTCTTCCAGCGATAGCATCGGCGGCGGCAATCGGATGTGCATCAAGTCGATGCGATCCGGTCGTTTCGTCGCTGACGACGTCGACGACGAGAAGAAACCGGGGGTAAACGTCGACAGGTAAAATCGAATGCCGGTGGAGCTGACAGCGACGGCATGGATCGACGCGCTTTCGTCCCGCCCGACGATAGACAGCGCCGTGAGCGTGATAGAGGACGTGGCGTTGTTTGTGAAGAGCCGCGGCTCGGGGCACGACGTCCACGTGCGGTGGTTGCGCTGGCAGAACCGCGCGGCTTCGGCGTGGAGGTCCTTGGACGCGACGAGCTTGATCTCGCCGGCGGGATACAGGTCGTACACATGGATGGTTGCCGGGGCCTGCGTCACGTACAAGATGTGGCGCTCCGCATCGACGGTCATATCGACAATTTTTCCGTGGGCAGACGTCAGCGCACCTGTGAGGGACCGAAAGATGGACGGGATGTACGTTGACAACGACTGCGAATGGGACTCCTTGCGGCACTTGCGTTTCCATCCGAGTTGGTGCCACACGCCTTCGGTGGCATCGTAGATGAACTCGTGGAGGTGGCCGTCGGATCCACCAAAAAAGATTCGTCCGTCCGCCGTGGACACAATCTTCTTGACTGTGACATCGTCGGTGGAAATGCACAGCTTCGTCGGTTGCAGGCGAATCGCACCGTGGACAGGGTCGTTGTGCTCGTACAAGACCGGCAAGAGGCGCATGTCACTGGCGGTCGCAACAACGAGGACATGTTTCACGAACGCTTTGAACACGCCCGGGATGGGTTTGGCAATGGCCACGGCAGAGATTGTTTGGTCGATGCCGTCGAATGCAACGAAGCGCTCGGCACGGGTGTAGTCCCACAGAAACAGCGTCGAGTCGACGGACACCCATGCGTGGTGAATCTCCTGGAGCAGACCCGAGAACGACCCCGACCGCATGTTTTCATACGCACTCGTGATAGCGACAGGGTACGGCAGCAGCTTTTGCGTGTGCACGAGCTGTGGCTGCCATCCACCGGCGGCGTTCGAGTACGGCTCGAAAAAGTAGTTGTGCGACGTGGGTTCCGAGTGGTCGGCGATTTGATCGACAAGGTCTGGCGACTTGCTGTCTACAGAGTAAGCTTGCTCTAGCACCTTGTGGCTCTGGCTAAGTGCTTCCAGCTCGTCGTGATCGAGGACAGACCCGCCTGCGGCGTTGGCGCCGCCACCCGCATCGCTCGGCACTCCCATCGATAAGTTATTGGATGGAACCAACTCAACCTCACAAAACCAATATTGTCCGTCATCCGGATAACTTGAATATCCGGAACCCGCGTTTTCGAGCCGTCAAGTTCGATTTTAGATCGTTTTCGCGTGGCGAAAGGTCACACGACCACGGCTCATTTCAATACTTGCGTGATCGCGGTGACGTTGCGAAAATGGTGACGTTCCGGCCGAGTGTGTTCCTTCAGGCTCTGGGGCTCATCTACGCCATTGCGTTCTGCTCGCTGTACAGTCAAGTGCAGTGCCTATATGGACCGTATGCTCAATCCAACGGCTTTGTCGTGTCGCCAAAATATGCTAAGGCGCATACTGTGATAGGGATGGTTTGGAGCCTGTGGCGCCCTTCATGACCAAGATTCAGAAAGACCTGGGCGATCACCCCCTTCATCGGTTTCTCCACGTGCCGAGCCTTGTGTGGTTCCACGACAGTGTCGGCTTGTCGCCCGACTTGGCGATCGAGCTCGTCTGCTTGGTAGGGATGGTGCTTGGGACGCTAGCCGCCGCCAATATCATTCTCGTTCCGGAATCCTTTGGAGCGATGTGGCTGTCGTATTTGTCTGTCGTATTGATGGGAGGATCGTTCATCCGATGTGAATGGGACGCGTTGTTGCTGGAAGTTGGGTTCTTGGCCATCTGGATGGCGCCACCCTTTAGCAACGCGACCCTTTTCGAACCACCACAGGTCATTCTTTGGGCGCTTCGCTTCGTTTTTGTCAAGTTCAGCCTCATGGCGAGTGCCTCTAAGATCCTCTCGGGGTGCCCCACCTGGCTCGGACTCACTGCGCTCGACTATCACTTTGCCACACAAGAAGTGCCGAACCCGCTGAGCTGGTACGCTCATCAGCTATCGGTACGTTCGTTAGCTCAAGCGCGCTTTCATGTCGGATGGCATGCTGAGGATGTGTGGTCGTTAGCCTGGCGTGCATAGCGTGTTGGCGGCGGCATCCTTGTTCATCCAAGGCCCGCTAACGCTGCTGAGTCTGTCCCCGTCTGCGTGGCATCGCTACCCCGTATTCTACCTCAACCTTGCGCTGCACCTGTCAAGCTTGTTCACGGGTAACTACGGATTCTCGAACGTGCTGGCGATTTCGTTGGCGTACACGGTCTTGCCCTCGACGTCGGAACCATCGACGGACCGCTTCACGGCAGTGCGGTATGCTGCGATTGCTCTCGGGTTCGCCGGTCTCTTGGCGGCCACGTACTCGATGTTTGAGCTTGTGTACGAAAATGGTCAAGTGGCTGGGCTTCGATACGCTCTGCGAGTCGGGCAAACCAAACACGCCCTCCAGTATGTCGTTCCGGGGGTGGTGTGGGGGGCGCTTGGCGTCGCGTTAGCTGCGGCCGTGTGGCAAAACGCCCGGCTGTTTTACGCTGGATGTGTCGAGTTGACGAAGTTTCGGCTCGGGGCGTCGTTCGCGTCGGGCCACTGCGCCGTTTTCAGCCTCGTTGGGCTCCTTGTTCTCGGAGGGCTCACCATGCCTCTTGCTCAAATGCATCCAGGGTTCTCCGAGACATTACCGGGCGTGATCAAGACCGCATCGATCATTGCGTCGCGACTACATGTGTCCGCCGCATACGGCAGCACGGAGAAATCCAGCGGTGTCCGCAAAGTCATGGTCCAAGGCACGTTCGCCAACGAATTTGCGATTGTCGCGCGGCCGGAAGTTGTCTTGGAAGGAAGTGCTGACGGCGGCAAGACATGGCATGCCCTGGATTTGCATTTCAAACCTGGCAGCGTACGTCGTGTGCGCGATTTTGCCCGAATTGGTAGTCCTCACGCGACGGGCGGTTCCAGGTGGATGCATCTCCTTCCTTTGTCGCCCCTCATCAAAGCCGCATCGACTGGCAAATGGCCGCTGCCGCGAAAGGCAACTACAGCGAACACCCGTGGCTCGTTCATTTCGTCATGAAGGTGCTGCAGGTACACCAACCCTCATTGCAACAAAAGTGTGGCACCAACATGGACTCGTCGTGTCGTAGGGATCACCAGCGGCACTCGGCGCGCTCCACTTAGACAAAACGCCCTTTTCGACTGAGTCGCCGCCCAAGGTACTGTTCATGGTCTACCCGACCGCATACACGCTCCCCCCCGTCACACGGTTTCTCGTGCCTTTGACAGGCTGTCCGTGCGCAATTGTACAACTACGACTTTACGCGGTGGAACACGTCATGGGCCCGCAACGTCCCCCACGTCGAAGTCTTGCGTACGAGAACCAACTCAACCGCGGCCAATGGCACCGCCTTGGCATCTCCTTGGTGGACTCGGGTACAAGCAAGCCCTCCCCCCCGTTGCCGGCTTTGTCGTCACTCACTGCGTCTTGATGTAGACGTTCGTGAAAGAGTACTTGCCCGCCGTGGACTTGAACAACCCGTCGTTGAACAAGTTTATCCAGAGTTTTGGATGGCCTCCAGAGAAAGTGGCGTCGGATGTTGGGGTCACGTACTGCACGACGGCGTCGACCCACCCCAAGTTGTGCCACAGCTTGGTCACGTTGCACTCGATTCGTTCCATTCGGCTTTACCTGATGGCGGCTATTGCCGTCTTCATGGTGGTCAAGCACCGCTTGGACCGGTGGCTGACTCGCAATGACGTTGCCGAATCGACTGACAAGACAAAGCTCGACTGATCGATCGGCTGGTCAGCCGTCGAAGAGCATGCGTGTTTAGATGGGGCCATGTAAGCTGTAAACATGCCATGCACATTGTCGTCACTGCACCTTGACAACCAGCTATTTATATAACCAGCCACGTCAAAGTGCAGTTTGCCCTTGGGCCGACAGCATGACGGGAGTCGTTCCGACCGACGACGATGACCAGCCCTTGCGGCCAGACAACTCGACGTTCGACACCATCACACTCCCTTTGTCCACAACTTCCCTCACGTCCATTCTTCATGCGCGTTGCCGCGTCGCGTCATCCCTTGGCCGCGAATGCATGTCCGAGTTCTTTGCCACGTTTGTCATGATGGGGTTTGGAACTGGATCGGGGGCTCAAGTGGCGTTGTCGAATGGGCAACACGGAAACTACACCCACATTACGTTGTGCTGGGGAATAGCTGTCATGCTCGGCATCCACATCGGGGGAGCGATCAGCGGTGCTCACATGAACCCGGCCGTGTCGTTTACGTGGTGTGTGTTGGGTAAATTCCCGTGGATGAAGCTCCCGTGGTACTGCATCAGTCAAGTGAGTGGTGCGTTCTGTGCGGCGTGGGTCGTCTTCCTCATGTACTACCCCGCCTTGACGCAGTACGACCCGGCCTTTTCCATCGAAAAATCGGGGCGCATCTTTGTGTCTGGCCCCCAAGTTACCGAGACATTGCTGTCTGCGTTCATCACGGAGGTTGGACCGAGCCAAGGTCAAAATCGATAATGTTGCTGATACTGACTCGTCAGGTTCTCTGCGCGGCATTTCTCATCATTGGCGTCCTCGCGATTACCCATCCGTCAAATCCCCACATGAATGCTCTTGGAATACCCACGACGACGGGCCTGCTCGTGGTTGGAATCGGGATGGCCTTTGGGCTCAACACAGGTCGAGCCCCCGAATTCTTTGGATTCGCCCAACAAACGTTGTTACGCCGCTCTATGCTCATTAGGGTATGCCGTGAATCCTGCGGCGGACCTTGGCTGCCGACTCTTTGCCCTCGTGGCTGGCTGGGGCCCCATTGTCTTTACAGTGAACGACGGATACTGGTGGATACCCCTCGTCGCGCCGTGCCTGGGGGGAGTACTGGGGGGGTGCGTCTACACCATCTCTATCGACGCGCAGCACCCCGACAAGGACATGAAGGCGACTACATCTACCCTCAAGTAACCAAGAAAACAAAATTTCGGCAACCATCCTTGTCTTTGTTGTTGAGGAGCTTCACCGAGAGGAGCTGACTAAAGATTGGGCGATTCTGCAGAGGAATCCCTTCGCCTCGGGGGTCGTCCCCATGCGAGCGTCTCAAGTCGGCTGGATCGTGTTGGCATCGGTGGGGTTGGTTGCGTTTGACGGCAGCTACCTTCTTCATGGTCGTTGTTTGCACAGGATGGAATTCTCGAGCACGGTTTCACGGCCCAAAATACATTGTGTGTTTGGCCTGTCTTGGTAGTTGCAACGATCGGTGGCGCCGGCCATGAGTCGAAGCGGCAGCCAGGTAGACGTTCGACAGGCGTATCCTCAAAAGGCAGTCGTCCAAGCGCAGGTGGGTGCGCTGGCCCCCTCGGCACCCCCCGGTCTCAACCCTAGCTTTGATCTCACGTACGTGAAGCAAGTGGTTTCCACGTCGATGTGACAACTTGTATGATTATAGGCGACCTGCCACGGCACGTGTCGACGTAACTCCATCTCGGCAGGGGGGTGCGAGCGGAAGCGGCAGTGACTCCAGACCGAACCGCCCCACGAGTGCTCACACTCGGCTCTTGACCACCTACGGCGCCGTCCAGCCGAGTCCAGATCAGGCTGCCGTGATCACAAAACAAGACTTGCGGCGCAAGCGAACAGAAGAGTACTTGAGTGACCGCGTGCGCCAGATATACAACGACGTCGGTCGCGATAACCGGCCAGTGAAGAAGCACTTGTTCCACGATGGAGGCACAGTGGGCAGTGGTAGTGGCGGCCGCACCACCACCACAACGTACAAAGGAGACGCCGAGTCCCTCCAAGACACCATCCATGCGCTCAAGTTTCAGTTGCAGCAAGATGCGGATAAACGTGCCAAACTGGTCGCCCGTTGTCGGCGGCTCGAGCAGGTGTTTCACTTGCATCGATTGTGATTGCTCACCGAAAATGGATGGCCGATAGGTTGTCGCGATGAAAGACAAAAAGCTCGAAGAGGCGCTGGCACTGCAAACCCAGCACGGGTCGTACAACTCGTGCCAACGCGAGCTGGCGAACCGCGAACGCGCCTACAATCACATGCTGGGCAAGCTCCGCGAAAAGATCGATCAGCAGGCGACGACGCTGGCGGCGTACGAGGACACGGTGAACGACTTGAAGGCAAGCACAAAGCACACCCGCGTGATGGAGCTGGAAGAAGGGCTCACACAGGTTGCGATGGAATTACGCCTGATGCAAACCAGAGTCGAGGAAGGCGAGCAGCAGTTGGCGCAGTGCCACAAACAGCTCGAAGATCGATCAGAGAGCACGGCGCAGAAGGCAGTCAAGCGACTCCGCACAGTTGTCTTGTCCCTGAACGAAGATAAGAAGCGCTTGGAAAAAGAAGTCAAAGTACTCAAGGCGTACATCGTCGCAAAGGAGCGGGAGCTGGCGGCATTCACGGTTGCAGCCAAGAGTCAACTCAAACCAAAACCTGTCCACAACGTCATGTCTCCGCCAAAGACCAGCGTGACCCCACGCCCCGCGGTCGTGCCAGACCCACCGACCCCGAAACCTCCGCCAGCCAAGCCAGCCGGCCGACCACCTTCTGCAAGTCGCAGCCGTCCCACGAGCACCCCAGGCCGCGCTGTTGCGATCCCCCAGCGACCCTCGAAATCCGAGCAAGTGGTGGTAGAACCCACCAAATCGACCACGCCGGCAAAAAAATCGTTCAAACCGGCGCCACAGCCAGCTGCAAACATGGTCCCACCTCTGCCGTTGAACACATGCTCGACAGTCGAGCCGATGTCACCCGATATTCCATCGCCTCCCCCACTGGAAAAACCAGCAGGCTTGGAGCTCCTTCAAGCTAAAGTGGCATCGGCAGCCCCAACGTCTACATCAGCGCCGAGCGTAGCCGTCGCCCACGTCGAACCTGTCGTTTCAGGGCTATCCCCCCCTGGTGTTGGCAACGCGACTGCTGCCGCAGTAGCGACGAGGCCTAGACCCGTGATCACCTCTGACATGGAGATTCCGCCGAGCCCGGACAAGCCTGCCACCTTTGTCCCTCGAACGGCGGACGACGACTGGATCGAAGATAACGCCAAGGACACGACAGAGATCGAGCGGATTCTGAACGGCGCAGGGGGGCATTCCACCGCGGACGCAGGAATATATCCGACCAACGACGATGACATGGACGAGGCGGATTTTCAAGCACTCATGGCGTTTAAAACGTCGCCGCACGATGCAGCCACGGCGGATGGCAAGGGTGGGGGCTGTCCAGGCGAAGTAGTAGAAGCAGCCAAAGGCGGCGGCGGCGATGGGAAAGACGACAACGAAGAGAGAGACATGGTCGGAGACATGGCGGCACTTAAGATCCAAAAGGTCTACAAGGTGTACTCGCGTCGACGGGACTCGATGGAGCTACATCGCGAAACGAAAAAACAGCACCGGCAATCGTCGTCCAACAAAATTCGTGAAGCCCTGGCAGGGGCGCAGGATGCTGTCGCCAACTCGCCCGTGGCACAGACAAACAGCACTCGAAAAACAGCCCCGACAAGGATCCCCACGGAGGCCCAGCATCAAGCTGCGACCACGATTCAAACGGCATATCGTCGGTCGTCCGTAGTCACGACCGGCGCTCCCGTGTCCATTCAAGAAGCAGATAAAACTGCATGGAACTCGCCAAGAGAAGGAAAGGCTTCGGACATCCACCAAGCCAACGACTCGACGGCATTGGAAAAACAACGACTTGCAGCTGCTGCTCATATCCCGTCATCGAGCACGTCGGAGCGATCCAAACCTGATGAAAGCGACGAGGAATCGTATTCGGAGGCCGCTACAAGTGATGGACAGCTTACCCCAAGCATGTCTACTTCCCCTCTAGAGCCGCAGTCGTTGGGAACGGTGCAAGGCGAAAACACAGGCGCGGACGAGTACGCCGAGCCAGTGGGAAGCGATGGCCAGATCACCCCCAGTGTATCGAACGATGGGGTGCATGACACCACCACGAGCGACACCTTTGTCAAGGGACATGCACTGGCTGAAGTCGACGCCAGGCCAACAGAGGATACAATTCCTACCGAGCCCGGTGACGGCGGCGATGAAAACCATTCGGAGCCAGGCTACAGCGAGGGCTACCTCACGCCAAGTTCGTCGGGTCAGGATACGGTCTATCCATCCGAAGGAAGCAAACAAGATGCGGCGGCGTGGACCATCCAAAAAGCATTCCGTCACGCGTCCAAGTCGAAACGAATCCCCAGCGGCCGTTCTCGCCCACCCACTTCCAACGACGTCATGGACGACGTGTATTCAGATGTCGCTGACAGCGACGATGGCAATTTGTCTCCAAGTGGATCGCAAGCCACATGGACCACTACGTCCCCCGAGCCAGCTCCACCGAGTGAGGTCGACCACACTGCCGCCGCAACGACCATTCAAAACGCATACCGTCGGTCGGTCATGGCAAAACCAAGCGCTGAGAACGAAGCGATCCGTGCTGGGGAAGCTCGTGACGACGGAGACGAAGATGCCGTGTACTTGGAAGTCGCTGCGAGCGACGGCGTCCTCACTCCAACTGGATCGGACCATGCATTGGTCGACACGCCCAGCAAAGACAATTCGCCAAATGAAGGGCAGCAAGCAGCCGCTGCCACCACGATTCAAAAGGCATTCCGTGCGTCAAGTTTGGGAGCAAAGAGCCACGTGCGATCGCCCGACTCGACACTAGAGATCGTGGCAGGCGACCCAAGGGAGAGTGGTGTCGTTGAGCCAGCGGCCACCGACGGTCCATCTCGCGGTGGACCCGACGACTTGGATGACTCGTCTGTGGACCATGCCAAACAGGCGGCAGCGGCTACGATTCACAACGCATTCCGGAGGACTTTCCCGCCAACGCCGCGTGCATCGAATGACGGACACCAGACGGAACGAGCCCAGACCAACGACGTTAGAACCTTGGTGGAGGATGCATCGGCGTCGCCACCAGCTCTTTCAAGCGCAACAAACGACACACCAATCGACGGAACACCTCCAGGCGATATGAGCGACGACAGAGTACCAGGTGGGCCTATGGAAGCGCCAGCGGACGACGATTTTTACTCCGAGGCTGGAGACAGCGATGGCAAACTCACTCCGTCCACGTCTGGTGCAATGGCATTGCAAGTACTGCCCCACGAAGCCGCGTTGGCGGCCGATTTAACACATCGTACGGTTGGTGAAACACCGCCGTTGCCGACGATTGCCCAGAACGTAGCGCACACTTCCGTCGTGAGCGATGCAGGTGCAGACTCGTCGACATCATCAGCTCTGAGCGCAAGGGTCATCGCAGCAGTCGAGTTTGACGGCATGGGCGAGACATCCCAACACACAACGGCTGGGTCAACGACAGATGCAGCCGCACGAATGATCCAGCATGCATTTCGCCACTTCTCTCCACGTAGCTCGGCTCCATCACCTCCACCCCTCGCAGGTCGTGCAACTCCCGATGCGGACGACGGTGGCAACGAGTACGATGACGACGAAGCGCTTTACGACGATCTTGCCCTGCGGGACGACGCCTTTCTTTCCGATGACGACGACACCGCCGCCCAAAGCGCGCCGTCCGTCCAGCCTACAACTCAAAACCAAGACGTCGCGTCGGCATCCGATCGCAACTTGATCGAGTCTGTGATGGACCACTTGGACGATACAGACGATGCCGACAACGCGTTGATGGGTGGCGCAGAGGCGCCGCTCGAGTACGAAGACGAGTTCATGGACGAGGATGACAACAACGATGCAGAGAACGGACGCCACGGCATCTCAGAAGACGCCCACATCCTCGCAGACGGTGCTGGCGAGTAGTTGAGTAGGTAGTGTCGTGGCTATTTAACACTGTAATTCGTATCAATCGCAGAATACCAAGCTAGGTTTGGTTCGTGCTTCGCCGACTCCGACGAGAGTGCAGCTTCACCATGCTTTGGGGTGGTGTAAACTCGACTCCGTCTTTGGGAGCGTCTTGTGGGGCCACAGTTGAGCGAATATCGTGCTGGGCGGCGAGCCAGTCGATTGCCACCTTATTTGTCGCGACGAGGGTATAATACTCGAAGAGCTCTGCTTCTCGTTGTGTGATCTTTGGTCGAGTGCGCATGTCCTCGAGTACGTGTTTGGGTGGGAACGGCGGGAGCGCGAGGGATTTGTCCATCGCGCGCAAAACGTGCAAGAGCGCCCTGTGCAGGTGGCGCAGCTCTGAGTAGCGTCCATGGAAGCTGAAACGGACTGCCGCGCTTTGCATCTCAACATAGAATCGGACTGCTTTCCCATCACCTTCCAGGTGCCCCGTCACGGAGATCCCGATCGCTTCATCGGCATTGCTGGTCATGCACACTTGAATAGGTAGGCAACGAATTGGGTGTGATGTCAACAAATTCATGAAAAAACACTTTTCCGTTTCTTTTTTCATGAATCAATCGATATATGTAAGGCGATGCTTGAAGAAAAAAGCATATTTTTCCTCATTCTTTTTTCGACATCACGTCGCCCTCGCAGAATTCCATCGAGAACATGGGCTTCGATGGCGTCGTGGCGGCGTTGACCCCATTCATTCCACCCTTTATGCGCGTGAATGCTCAAACTGTGGAGGAGATCAAAGCAATGTGCCCGTCACTTGCGCAGCTGAAGAGCGTCATGACGTGGCAGACCCTCAAGTACACGTTGATCGTCGCCGTGTGGACGGCGGGACTGGTGTACTCCGGAAAACACGACATGGTGACGCTGTACATCATCGCTTCACTGTTCTACCTAATCATGGCGAACCTTGGCGACAAAGAGAAAGACTCGGTGACAGTCGATGAGAACGGTCATGCAGTTCGGATCCCCAGTGCGTACTCTGTGTTCAACAATCGAGCGCAGCGGCTGGCAGGGCAACTCACGACCGAGCACTTTGAACAGCAAATCCGTAACCGCGGCCCCATGCACGACGAGGACGACGAAGGTAGTGGCGACGAGGACGACCCCGACCTTCGCGAAGCGCTGCGACAGTCGCTGGCGTTCGCCAACGCTGGACCAGGCCACAGGCTAGGTGGCGGCGTTCATCGTCGATAAGTTAGGCCAATCCACGATAGCTCTTTAACTACATGGCACGTGCAGCGACTGGTTCACGTTAACACGCTCCTGCTACTTGAGCGCCTTGCCAAGGACGTCAATTTGACCTTGCACTTCTCTGTCTTCGGTCGTCTTGACCGGCACCGCATCGGCCTTGGCCAGCCACAGCTTGGCTTCTGCCGCATTGCCCATCTTGAAATACGTGTCTGCCAGCAGAAACGAGTTCTTTTTCCAGAACCCAGGGCTAATGTTTTCTGTACGAACAAGTTTCGCCATTAGCCGAGGGTAGAAATCAATCAACTTCACCGGCGTCGTGGAAATGGCGCACGGCATCGTCGTACGACGCCGTCGGTGGCTTGCCAAAGAGCACGGTGGCCGCTTGCTTCTCGAGCCACCCTAAGTTGGCAAACGCCAGGCACCATTGGCCCAGGATGTTGTGGGCAGTTGCGTCGTTCGGGTTGAGCTCGATCGACCGCTCAATAAAGTTCTAACGAGGCTCAGCTCCAGTATGCAGACGATGCGCTGACCTTGATCTTGTACGCGCCTTTGATTTTCTCTGACGTGTCGCGGTAGTTGCCCACGGAGCTCAACATGATCCCCATCCACTTGTTTGCCATCGCGTCGTTTGGCTGCGAGTCGTACGCACGCTCGGCTAGTGCCATGCCCTGCACGCAGGATGCCACGTCATTTGTCATGGCACCGGGTGGCTATCGTACCTCAAACACCAGAGCCTTCTTCACGGCGTCGTCTTTGGTCTCGGTCGTCATGTCTTGGCAGGCGCGTGCACTTCGCCACAGCTATCCAAGCGATCACATCAAGAGAAAGCCATGGACCATTGATGTGTACCAAATCGACGCTGCGCGGATAATGAACTAAGTTTTCATCCAAAAACGATTTCACGGCATGGTAATCTCCTTCAGCATACAGTGCATCTGCTTTGGCCACGAGGGCCGCATGGTCGGGAACCGGTGCAGCGATGACGGCTGGTGGCGCCGGACTCGGAGAATTCTGTTCAAACGTGACGTTTCGTTTGGGAGAAGGCGCTCGCTTCGTCGTCGCCGTCGGCGACGCGGATTCATTGCCTTCTAATACAATCATACGTTTACAAAAGCACCGTGGAGGTTATTTACTTGTTGTGGACGGCGTGGGAGTCGCGGCGGCATCATCATGAGCGTCATATGGCGCAGCTTTGTCGGCCATCAGAGGCGGCATCAACGTTGATACCAAGCTCTGTTGGTTCATCGTGTGGATCAGAGAAGCTACAGCAGGACAACATTAAGTTGTGGCGACGTTGAAGGAGGGTGTTCAACTTGAGCGGTGGCTCGTACCAGCAACAATGCCTACGCCGACAAGGAATAGTGGCGGAAACATCTCGACGTGCATGATGGAAGGGATGTCTTGACTGGTCAACACGACAACGCTGGCCACGACCAGCACGATCGCAAGGAACACAACGCCAAACAACGAGAGGAGCATGTTGCCTTCCTGCACGACCAATCGGTCCATTTCCAATCGTTCTTCTGTCGTGGGCAGAAAAGGATCACTGTGTTCGATCGAAACAGTCGTCGTCGCGCCGGCATGCACCACCTCCACCGCCGGCGCCGATGACGGTGGTGCAGATCGCGCCGATGATGCAACGTTTCGATTCGTGGACGCGACATTACCAATGGGTGGAATTTCCTCTTCATCCTGCGGGCGGTCGCCACCAAGCCCGCGCGTGGCATACCGGTACACCAGGACGGTGCCCATCACAACGCCAACGCCTGCCACGGCCAGCAGCGCCGGCCGAGCCCAGCTCATCCAGAACAATCCAACGTGTGGAAAACACCCATTCTGCTCTCTGATTGGACAAGAAATGGGCCAATGAACGATCGTCATTATTCGAGATGGAGAAGCTGGTGGCGAAGTTCGCGACGACCCACTCCACCTTCGGTCGCATGGTGAGATGAGGAGGCGGCATTCGCGGTCCTCTGCGAGCGTGTCGGCCCGGGGCAGATGGCCAGAGAGCACTGTTTCAGCCACAGGGACTGCATTTGTCGAGAAGAGTCACGTCGTTGGAGGGAAAGGTGAGATCATCTCCTGCTGTGTGGAAGATTATTCGAATCCAAGTGGTGTCCGGTGCAATGGAGTCATGACCACGTGTCTATTGTTGGGGGCATAACAACGGACGCTTTTTGCACACCGTCTTCTGTGAAGCCATCAAGACTCGTGCTGTCGCTGGTCGCGCTGGTTCAAGTGCGTTGTAGATGCACGTCGTGCATAGTCTTTGAAACGACTGTTGCGTGTGCCAACATGGCAGTGTCCTTCGCTACAATGTGTTCATTGTCTAAAATGATGCAGCAAGTACGAGCTACCGTCGCCGGCGTCGTTTGCTCACAACTGGGTGGTTACCATGCACACCGCACGCGTTGTTTCAGCTCGTGTCAACGCGGCAACGGTGGTTGGGCTCCGTCGAGCGACTGTCAGTCCACAACGCCAGCGGTCTCACGATGGAACAGGCGCGATATCTTCAGCGGCGGTGGGCGGATGTTTGCGCAAAGTGCCTCAGCACGATCGAGAGTGTCCGGCTTCAATTGTGAGTGGCATGCCACTCACAATCTCATGCGACTCTCTTTCGCTCGGGTGGGTGTAACGCGGCAACCCATGTGTTTCGACATTTCGGCTCGGGCATCCTGAGCTTACGTGCTGCGGCTAGCTTTTACAGTGTGCCGGTTGGCTTGGCCACGAGTAGATGCGCGTGAGAGTTGCGGCGGCCACAACAACGTTGGCAATATCCGCATCATGGGCGGCGGACAACTCGTCGATCATCACCTTCACGCCATCAACAATGCCAGCCACGCCGCCTTTGACTCCACTGTCGACGACGACGATTCCGACAACTTCGCCTCTGCCACCACCCACAACGCCGCGGTCGCCTGTCCCTACTACATCGTTTAAGAAACCCACGACATCTGCACCTTTCCCGACAATATCATCACACGAGCCCACGACGGACGAGCCAATCTCGGACACCCCGCTTACGTCCAAGGCCACGACAACGAAGGAACCGATCGCACGAGCGACTACCACCGCACCAGCCACAGACAACGGTCGAGAGGGTGTGCTAGCTGAAGTGGAACAAAGTCCACTGAGTCCATCCGTCTCGACGACGTCAAGCAAAGCCACGACCGTTGACCCACCAACAGTCCAAACCCGTACGTGCAATGCCTTTGAAAGCGACGATGATGAACTGCTGTAGCTCCCGATACAGCGCCACAATCAAGCATGAATTCGGCCACGACGTTGGGCCTTCTCGGCGGTGGTCTGCTCGTTTTTATTGCCGCAGTCGTGTTCATCTATTTATCCATCCGAAAGAAACTCCACGCGTTGTCTGCCCAAGCCGACGCCGAGTACGAAGACGCACAGTCCCCGCCACCGCCACGGATATCGTCCGTGAGTGTCTCAAGTGCGCGCGGCATTGCAAGGGTCGCGTCCAACCTTCAAGACCTTCCTGGCAGTTGGCGGGGTAGTCAGCGGGGCAGTTTCTCGCACGTTGGCCTCATCGACCTTCCGTCAAGCGACCGGCCTCCAATCGACCACCGCGCCTCGTCGATTCCCTCCGTTCGATCCGTTCATTCGTTTCTCGGAAGTTGCGGAGCGCGATACTCGAGCGAGTACAGCCGCCACGTCGACCCGAACGCCAGGTTTCATCGCAGCCAAGGCGGGTCCATTCACAACTTTGATCCGCATGCGGCAGCTGTCCATGGTCGCGCAATGTCATTTAGTGGGCGCACTCCAGTCTCCTCAGGACGGCGAATATCAAGCGAACAAGGGTTCCCGCTAAGGCGATCCAACGACTTGCGGGAGTACGTGGAAGCAACTTATGGCGTTACGTCGTCAATACCCCGGACGGCGTCTGCGCCCATGACCTTGTCGTCCATGGTGGATGCGCATGCTCACCCCATGAACCCTCCAGTGATGCGTGGGTTTACGGGGGGCTGGGCCGACACAAGGACAGGTTACGTTTCCCACTCTGACTACGACGATGACGACGGTGTCAGGAACACGTGTGACTTTTGACCCATCAAGATATATCTAGTATGAAATGTATTCAAACACAATGGAGGCAAGGTTTCATGGCGCGTGTTGACCGCACGATGCTCCAACGGAGTTGGAGGGAACGACCTGAGCCCACTGGAGGTGTTTGTTTGAATCTACGTGCATTTGTGTCCCCTGCCCTTGACCAAGTGGTTGACATGCCGAAATGGCTAACGAAGCCATCGCGATTTTGCCTAGCAATTCCCGATCATTTATCTAAAGCTGGAATTCAATCACGAATGTATGGTTCTTGTCGCTCTGGAATGGTTTAACGCACAACGGAACACTGAGTAGACTTGACTGAAAACACGTCAAACGTATCATGTTGTAAAGGTCTCGGGCACTGGGAGAAATCCCAAAGGGGTCACGATCAAGTGCTTCAGCGGACTCTCCGGACCTCACCATGGAGTGTGTGGACACCTCCGTCGTCGACTTCCTAGACGAACATTCATTGGGAACTTCACTTCCACTTTCAGAACCTATACTTTCAAAATTTGAGCCCATCGCATTTTTCCAAATTTGTGAATTGAAAAATTTAGAAAAAATCAGGCCTTGGATTCGATACAAAGTATGAAACGTGTGGCGTCGAATCACGCTATTCGCACTCGTCCAGAATCGACCCGATTGGTCAATCCATAAAATACGCCATTTGATTGGCTCATTCTGGAGACAAGCATTTCACATTCCAATCACTATGTTGGCACTCTCGATTTGAGGCATGGACACCCCACCCGCTTGTAACACCACGTCGTCGCGGGACTCCCAGCGTGATAATTTCATGGAAATTGAAAGCAGACATCCCACAACGCGTGTTACGACGACACAGCCCACACGATGGCGCCACCCTTTCCTCGTTGATTGTATACGTACAACTCTACTGCACACTAGCCAATCAGATCGATTCACCCAAGGCGCTTGCTAAAATCCATGTTTTTGCTCGAAAGTGCAACATTACTGGCAACTATTTTGCCAAAACTGATGCGTGGGAGATGGAATAATATGACCAATTTTGAAGTTCGATGGACGCTGCGTTGAAGTTTACGGACCTCCCATTGAGCGCGGCAGTGCAAGCGAGCCTCCACGCATGCGGCTTCGTCGTTCCGTCGCCAATTCAGGAGAAGGCTCTGCCAGTCGCTTTATTCGGCAATGATCTCATTGCACAGGCCAAGTCAGGGATGGGAAAGACGTTGGTATTTGCATGTGTGACGGTCGAGCTTGTGCTGTCGAACTCGAAAAGCTGGGCGTTAATCTTGGCACCGACACGCGAGATCGCGCTGCAAATTCAACATGTGCTGACCACGTTGATCGCGGCGATCCCTACACTGTCTCCTTCCATGGTGGTCGCGTGCATCGGTGGTCTGGACATCCACGACGACGAGCGACGACTGCAACAGCGCGCAACTCGGGTCGTAGTCGGCACACCTGGTCGCGTCAAGGCGCTCGTTCAACGAAAAGCAATCCCCATGGCATCCATGCATCTGTTTGTCCTGGATGAAGTGGACAAGTTGATGGAATCGGATTTTCACAGCGATATCGACGCCATCGTACAGCGTCTACCGCCGACAAAACAGGTCCCACCTGTCGAATCCACACTTCCGACAGGACTTCTCACGGTTTGATGTGTGCGCAGATTGTTTCGTGCTCCGCCACCTTTACGCCCGATCAACTGGCGCGCCTCGGGGCCATGATGCTCACGCCTCAGGTAAACGCCCTCGCGTACTTCGGTCTTCCATCTGTCCTTTCAATCCATCCAGTACAGTCGTCCCATAGCCCTTGTAGTTTGTTCGCGTGCAAGGTCCGCAAAGCGTCACCACTGACTACATCCAAGACACCAACGTGGCAGCTTGGCAGGCCAGGGATGATGCCCAGCGCCCCGAATTGTGGCTTCGAGGGGTGCAGCAATTTTACTTAGTCGTGGATACGGCCCCAGTTGAGGCTGTAGATGATCTTTTGCGCCTAAAAGTGCAGCGGCTGGCCCATGTCCTCACCCAAGTGTCATTTCACCAATGCATTGTGTTTTGCAACGACAAATATCGGTACGACCTGCCAACTCGCTTGGAACGATCATGGCGCTCACGTGGTGGATCGTCGTGGCTCCAGCGCTGAAGCTCTGGCTGATGCGCTGACAACGTTGGGGTTCCCCGCAGTGTGCATCACAGGCGCTCAGGCACAGAACCAACGCTCCGACGCCATGGACACGTTTCGCCGCTTTCAAGCACGGATTCTTGTGTCCACCGACTTGACGGCGCGCGGCATCGACGTCGATCGGGTCAATTTGGTGGTGAGGACATGGCTTTAACCGTTGAAATGCGGTGCTTTGAGGTTGATCGGTGCTGACAACTAGATGAACCTTGATCTGCCACGCGATCCGGCTACGTACTTGCACCGCGTCGGGCGATCGGGGCGGTTTGGAGGCCAAGGCGTGGCCATCACACTCTTGGGAGACAGAGAAGTCAAGGCCATCAAAACGATGGCCAAAGTGTTCAAGATGAAGGTGGCCGAGTGGATGGGCGAGTTGCACGCGGCAGGAAGCGACTCGGCTGCCACTGCCCACCAAGGAGACGCATACGACGATACCGATCTGCCCACACACATCTTTCACAAACGAAAGGACGACACAACTGCGATCCATGCCGGGTTGGAAATCGAGCATGCCCAAGGGACAGGGGATTCCAACTCGGCTCGAGATCTGCATACGGCCACGTTGCGCACACTTGCGACTGACGGTGACATCGCCGACGATCCACCCAACAGAACAGACACCCAAAACGCAAACCCACCGCCTTCCCTTGCTTCAGCTGCCGTGGCCAACACGTCACCCTGCAAACCTGAAGTTGTGCCGGCAACCAATACAACTACACCGTCCAACAAAAAGCGACCGAGCAAGATCAAGCGGCCACCAACGTCACCTCCACCAACCACGCCAGTAGACGCAGGAAACCCCCCAAACCCATCGCAATGTCCTCACGCTGTTTCCCTGCCAACCCGTTCCCTCGCTAAGCCCAGCGCAGCGTACACTCAAGAAGAGGCCAGATACGACGAGTGGCTAGCACTGGTGCACAAATGCATGGCGCAAGAGGACTCGATTCAAGTGGGTGCTCAGCGAAGGTCATGTTGAAGCTGCCCCAACGTACTCAAACGATCCCAGCACGACGGTTGCCATCGTTTGTCGATGAGGCGATTGAAGGTCGGATTTCATCAAAAATTCACGAAATTCGCAATAAATTTACGCTACTTTTGCTCTTTTTTTTAAATGCAACATCAGTCGTGAAAATATCTAGTCCCAACTGCAACTTGAGAAGAATGCCACTTTTCCATTTGGATCATGGCCGGCACATCTCAACCGCTCCTTGGGTCCTCTCGCAGCCCGCAGGGACGGCCGTTCTCGTCCAGTATGTACAGAATACCTACGTCTCGCCCACCGCTCACTCGTGTGCTCAATAGCGGCTATCCTGATCGCCGTGGCCATCGGGATTGCAATCGTGGTCGCGGGCCAATTCATCTTCAACGGGGTTCTGGGGCCACCTAGTGCCACCTACACCCCCAACTTTATGGATCCGCGACCCAACACAGGCAACTGCTCGCTGAATTGGTTCGACCAGCGCGTGGATCACTTCACGACGCTCAACACGACGTACAAACAGGTACGCGGCGAGTGGCACGGTCTGAACACGGTGTCACGAGTGTGTCGGCAGCGCTTCTACGTGTACGACAAATTCTGGAAGCGCCGAGCGGACGGCAGCAAGGAAGACGGCCCGATTTTCTTTTACTGCGGGAACGAAGGCGACGTCACGCTGTACGTCAACAGCACGGGGCTCATGTGGGAGAACGCACAAGCGTTTGGGGCGCTGATCGTGTTTGCTGAACACCGATACTTTGGTACGCAAGCAGCTCTTCGTTGGCTTTGCTTGTCCGTCACCATGTTCATGGTCGCCTCCAGGCAAGAGCTTTCCGTTCGGTGACCAACACAAAGACCACCTTCAATACTTGACGCATGACCAAGCGTTGGCGGACTATGCCGTCCTCTTGCGGTCGCTACAGCAGCAAAACAATGTCGACGTCCCAGTGATCGCGTTTGGCGGGAGCTACGGCGGGATGCTGGCAGCGTGGTTCCGCATCAAGTACCCCACCACAATCCGTGGTGCCATTGCGGTATGGCTGCTTCCGCCCAGACGGTCGCCACCATCTGACTGGTAGAATGTGTTCCTCTAGGCCTCCGCCCCCATCTTCGCCAACTCGATCGGGTATGCCGACAACTTTCAAGGAACCGACTACTGGAAAGTCGTCACGCACGACGCGTCGCCCGCGGCCGGGTCAGCGGCCAACTGCATTCCAAATGTCCGTGCGACGTGGCCTATCGTGTTTGGTAAAGCCGACTCGCCTCAAGGTAGCACGAAAGACCGTTGATGCCCCATTGCTAGAGGGTTTTCACCTAGGCTTGGCGCATCTCTCGTCGTTGTTCAAGACGTGCACGCCGCTGAAGAGCCGTAGTGACGTCGAAGCCCTTGCTCTGACGTTGATGATGGCATGGGACACCATGGCAATGGGTAACTTTCCATTCCCATCCAACTACCTCACGGAAGGCAAGGCCGACATGCCGGCATTCCCCGTGCGCGTCGCATGCGACCACATGGCCCCGACGTTTGACCTGACAAACGACAATGGGACGGCGGCGCTTCTCGTGGCGATGAAGGCCGCGACCGACATCTTTACGAACGCGACTCGGGACGTTGCATGCATCGCGGTCCAGGAAGACTACGACGGGAATTGGGACTACATGTGGTGCTCCCAATTGCTGGCCCAGGAGAGTTACTTCAACACGAATGGCGTCACCGACATGTTTTGGGCCCGAAACATCACGCTGGACAAGATCGCTCGGGACTGCCAGACCAAGTGGGGCGTCACCCCCAACCCGGACTGGATCCGCACCGTGTACGGATCCGCCGACGCGCTGCTCAAGTCCACTTCCAACATTGTGTTTTCGAACGGAGGCTTCGACCCATGGAGCTCTGGCGGCGTCCTGGCTAACTCGAACCCCCAAATCACCCTCGTCGATATCCCAGAGGGAGCCCATCATTTGGACTTGATGTTTAGCGACCCACGCGACCCCGCCTCCGTCGTCCAGGCCCGCCAAACGGAAATTCAGCATATTCGGGCATGGCTCCGGGACGCGTGAACAAGTGCATTGTCCGTGCGGCTGACTAGGAGGACGCACCACCGTCGTCCTAACATCATTCATCGTAATGTCATGGTGTGATTGAGCGATTCCCGTTTGGGCTGTAACGCGTGTGAGCTCTGCACCCATCCTTTTCGTGTCAATTGCGTCATGCGATTCTCCGACAAGTTCCATCACGGTGGCCAACTTTGCGCGCTTCTCGGACATGGACTAGGTGCAGCTAGGTGCAGCTCAAACCATGCCATTGAGTGGCACGCCACCTGCCCATCGAGGTTGTGACCGAATCGGTTGGACAGACGGTTACTCGGAGGCAGTTACTCCATGGTGCGGACGACTTCGAAGGAGACGGCGGCGGCGGCGGTCGTCGCGGCTGACTTGCAGCCCATAAACAACATTTTGTTTGACCCGGTCAAAGGCGAAGTGGATGTGGCGTCGGGGCATCGGGTGTGGGTGCACGATGCGATCGAAAAACGATTGAAGAAAGCCATGGTGACGGGGTGTATCGACCTGAGCGGCCCGCCGCCATCGAGTCTGCAGGACGGGAGTCGGACGTTCCAGCTACACTTGCTTCCGAGCGAGTTGTACGCCTCCGTGACGAGATTGACGTGGGCCAAACAACATTTGAAAAAGCTCTTCCTCACCAACAACTGCCTCACGCTCCTGTCCCCCGACATCATGCAGTTTCGTCATTTGACCGTGCTTGGCGTGGGGGGAAATGCCCTCACGTCTCTGCCGACCGACATTGGAGCCCTCGTCCATCTCGAGCAACTTCACGTTGAGAACAACCAGCTGTCGACGCTCCCCGACTCGCTGCGTCGGTGCACAAAGCTCACGCACCTGACCCTCACGTCGAATGCGTTTGTCGAGTTCCCCCTTATCGTGACCAAGTGCTCGTCCTTGCTTCACTTGAGTCTGGCCCACAACCGACTGACCTCGGTCCCCTTGCAAATTCGATTCCTCTCGCGACTCGTGGAGCTGAACCTGGACCACAATCGCATCGGCCCAACGCTGCCGTCCGAAGTCGGGTACCTCAGTCGTCTCGAGCGTCTTGGGCTGGCAGGCAACTGCCTTGGCGCGATGCCCGCCTGCTTGACGCACCTCAAGCTGTCCTGTCTTCGGTTCAGCGGCAACCGTGCCCCCGGCTACACTGTGCACGACCCCCTCACAGGGGATGTCATGGACGGTCGCAACACGCCAGTGCGTACCAAGCCCGCCCTTGATACCCCCCTGGAATGTCTCGAGAGGGGCTGACTGTTGTTGCATGAGTAGATTCGATTTGACGGATACATGCAGCTCCGGCATGCGTACACCGTGCTGTGCGATACCACGCAGCACGTGTCACGCCAAGTCGTGGACCTGGACGGACTCACGCCGACGCGGCTATTGAATCTCGAAAACGCCGCGCACGACCGAGACAAAGACCAAGTACGTAAAACGATTATTGCATCGTTTGGAACGGGAGCATCGACGCTAAGACCGTGGCGCGTTAGATCGGCCGACAGATCCTGCGGGGCCGCCAGCAGCACCAGTACATCACGTGAGTACGTATGGCTCTACAACCGCACCAGTGGTCGTCAGGACGATGTAAGCATGCATAATTCAAGCACAGATGGCCCCCGCAAACATGTCATCGTCGTCGACGAAGCATCCAGGAAATTGTAGCGTACGTACTGGAAAGCACACCGAGAGCTTTCGCCACGAACGACGCCTCCGTGACGGACGCGGGGGAATCGTTGGCCCCGAATGCCTGAACGATCTCCTGGATGTGCCTCGGGAACGCTTGGCGCGCGCGATGGCTTGCGAGGAGTTTGACGACAACGACATCCTTGGCCACGTCGGTGGCACCGACGACGTGTCCCCCAACAATGTCGTGCATGTAGATCGCTCGCAGATGCTTGGTCTTCGTGGCGATGCGTCGCAAGTCCATGCGATTGAATCGGCTGGCGCGATCGAGGGCGTCGATGCGCGGGTCGTTGCGCAAGACGTTTATCAGGAACTCGAGAGGGTCGTGGGGCTGCTCGACCAACACAGACTCCATCATTACTTGCATCATCTCGCGAACGTAGTTTCCCAGCGAGTAGTTGGTCATGCTGGCCATCAGCGCTTCATTGCGCGGCTGGTCGGGCGGCGGCATCGTGTCGGTTTGCGTTTGCAGCGTTACAGGTGGCTGTGCCCCGAACAGTTTCACGTCGTCGAGATGTCCAAACACCGCATGAGGTTGTGGGGGAGTTCAAGTAACAACCCCATGCAACACGGATCGAGGAAGCGTCGCGGTGTGGTGGGCATTCCTGTGAGCTACGTGCCAACGATGCTGGATCAACATCAAGTGCGCAATGAAATGGAGCGGGGGCGACATGCGGGGACGAGCACGTCGGCCACGAGATAGCCTTGGCTGACGCAGCCTGGAGGAAGGGACTGGGAGTTGCTGGAGGGGGGGGGCGGTGGAGCTCTTGGCTGGCACGGATTAGTTGTAAGGTTCAGATTTATAGTATATAAAAAATTCTATGATATATGGCGGCGGGGGCTCAAGCTGTCGCGGCGGCTGACTGGCGCATGGAGGAATTAATGCATGGTCGGTGGGACGTTCCTTGCAGCCATGCTGGTTGGCATGGCGTGGTTGCATCGAGCTGCATGCACGTCGGCATTGCGCGCTTGAAAGTGCTGGATCTCGCTGAAGATGCGACCTACACAGGACACGTAACACAACGAGGCCGTGCCACAGTCGTCGTACCTTTGAGTTTTTCACGGTCGAGCGGGACGTTTTCAAACTCCATGTCAAGGGGCTGCATGTCCACGATCTATTCATGCATCGTCACAACGTCGGGGAGCAACATCCGTGACCACACACCTCCTTCGCGCGTAGACGAATGTCGGCGAGAAATGGATGGTTCAGCGCGCCTTCCAGCTACACTCCTGGGATAAGGGATCGCCCGAGGGGAATGGAGTTCGTACAGTTATCCGCCGGTCGGGGTTGAAGGTCAAAAACTGCTTGAGGAGGTCCAGGGCCTCGGGGGACGCACCCGGATACAACTACCGCATCCCCTTCCGTGATGCTGGCGTCAGCTCGTCATCACACGCACCTGGGCGAGATTCATCGGGTCCTTGTGCTGTAGTTTGCGCAGGTATTGCTTTACCTGCACAAACGAATGGTCAGCAAGCACACACACAAAAAGCAATGCGAGGCACGGTCACCTCGCCCAAGTTGCCAATGTCGTCCTCGCTTGGCGTTCCAATCACGTTGAAAATGACATTCAGTTGATCGAGCTACCAACAACCACGTCAGTCAGCGACGCATCGATCGCGGTACCTTGTCCGAATACGTTGTTGGTCGATCGGCGCTGAGGGGAAAACACGACCGACCGGGGAAGATTGGAGTCCGCGACTACGTGCCACGCCGTCCATGCCGTTGTGCACACAACGGGGATGGCAACTACCTGGTACTGCGAGCAACTCTCGACTTGCATGCTGAGCAGCTCGGCAAAAATACATCCCAAACTCCACAAGTCGACGGCGTAGCCGTAGTCCTAAGGCATCCGTCCGATCAAATCCACCGACGCGACAAATCCCATGCTGGTCTACCTGGAGAAGGATCAATTCGGGCGCGCGGTACCACCGGGTCACGACATGCTTGGTAAGTTGGCGTTGAAACTATGCCAGATCCATCCGTCACAACCACGTAATCCACGTCCTCTGCATGATGTCGAGCCAGCATCGGCCAGAGCACGCATGGTGCGTCAATCAGTACCTTGGGCATGTTGGGGTTGTCCGCGCCGCCTTTTTTGTTGCGGAAGGCGGGCGAGACAGGCTCGACGTGCGCATTCTCTTTAAAGATCGCTTCGTCGACCACGCGCGCCAGGCCAAAGTCGCATATCTACGCAAACGTTGACGCCGCGAACGAATTCGAGACAAAAACCTTGAGTGTGCAATCTTCGTTGACTAAAATGTTGGCCGGCTTCATGTCTCGATGGATGACGTTGGCCGAGTGGATGTACTTGAGGGCGCACAGCAACTGGTACAAAAAGACTTGGATGTGCCGCGTCGTCAGGTACTGCGGGCTCATGATGAGCTTGTGCAGGTCCGTGTCGACAAACTCAAAGACGAGGTAGAGGTCGTTGAAAGCAGCGTACGACGGCGGCGGGAGCACGTCCAGGAGCGTGATCACTTCGGAATGGCTACAGCGTCCACGAAGTTGAGAGCGCTATCGTGACCTGTTGTAGACAAAGGCCTACCGCAAATGCCGCAAGATGTAGATTTCGCGGTACAACCGCTTGCAGTCGACTTCTTGGTCAAACACGTTGTTGATCTTCTTGATTGCGACGCGCTTGTTCACGACCGTGTCGTACGCTTCGGCCACCTACACGACCAAGCACGTGAGCTTCCACGTAGCCGTGCATGCTAGCGCCTTCGTACTTGGCCATACGAGCCCTTGCCAAGAATGCGCACGAGGCGGTAGCGCGCGCCGACGTTCCACGCTCGAAACGTGTTTTTCGGGTGCGCGGGAACGGCGGCGGCGTTGGTGCCGGTCGCGTGCTTCTTGTCCGCTTTGACGGGAGGCGATGGCGTCGACCGATTCGACATGGATGTTTCCCCGGACGACGAGTACGACGCGGCCGACGAGGATTTCGGCGCGGGCGGCGCCATCGTCGTATTCTCCGGTGGTGTCGGGAGTTCATGAAAGAGCGGTGCACCGAATGACGGTGTCGGTGGCATCATGGACGGAGGACCGTGCGGTGTCGGAGCGATGTCCATGAAGCCCTTGGGCGGCGTGATGACTTCGACGTTGTCCGTGCGTCCCGATTGCGACGTTCGGCGCTTCTTGAGAAGACTGGGCGGCGGGCCAGGCGCGGCAGCGGGTTTGGTCACGATGGCATGAGGGCGCTTGTTGACGGGTTTTGGCTTGGGCGGCATGACGAGCGGGTGAGTGCAGGGATAGATCTACCTGCCAAGAACGTTCACGTACGTGCACTTGACGCAAATATCCAACGAATATGTGCCAAGAGAACGGGACCCAAAATGGAATCGGTGTATTCTTGGCACGGCGGCGGGTATGCAAGGGTGGCGCCCAGCCGTAATAAAATACGGTTTTCACGCACGTATTTTTGGATTTCATGGATCTGGAAAAAAAATGAACGCCCCATGCCACGTAAACCAACGGCCATTCTTTTTTAGCGGGGACGCGCGTGAAAAATATCCAACGGGTGCGGGCTGGGTAGACGGGTCGGCACCAGACCACTCCATGCCAGGCCAACGTCAACTTGGACAACCAAGACAGAGGTCGTGCGCCGATGCGGACAATGGGACATGGGACAACATGTTGGTCGGGTTGCGGCGAGCTGGACGGTCCCTTACCACCCTCGTGAACCCCCACGCCCCCAGACGACGCCAACCAACTCGGACGTGGCCTCGTTCGACGGGTGCGTATCTACCCACGGTTCACATACTACCTTGGTTAGTTGTGCATGGGGGTGAGAGGTTGAGGTGGTCCAAACGCGGAGGCGCCGCCGCCATGCAACGGTGGCTCCGTGCTTTGATGTGGGGCGAACGAGGAGTTGGTGGGGTCGAGGGCACGGTCATGTTCTTGGCATGTCATCGACGTCGTCGTGCACGACGGTCGAAATATTCGAGATCCACCACGGGCGAATTGCTTGTTGAACCTGCCACGGACCGAGAGGGCGCCGTCGATGTGGACAAGTGGGTGGGAGGGCTCCGAAGGAGGGGGCGGTCGTTCGATGTGTGTTTGGTGCGGCCGGACGTCGGCACGGTCCTGGCGCAGACCCCGTCGTTCTCGACGATGCCACACCGACGGCCGCGGGTTTTGATGACACAGCCTGTAATGGGTGGTTTTTCGACCTGCGTCCTCCAACACACTCGAAATCTCCATCTCGCAACGGGGCCAGTCGAGACACACCCACGCGGCGGCGTTTTGGTGCTTACCAAGGGGATTGCCCGACCAGCTCGAACGAGGAAGGGGAGCGGGCAAACGTGGCGGCGGAGACCGCAGCTTTTATAGACCCAACCACCGTGCCGATCCTCGTGGGAGGATCGCGTGGTACACTGTAGATGGCGGCGGCATGTCGCCTTGGCGGACGAATTCCACGAACGATGTGTGGTCCCAACAAGTCGTTGGTGCGACCAGTTTGCTGGTCGGTCGCTCGAGTAGAGGAGGCTGCAGGTGATGGTGGAGGGCAAGGGCTTGACCACGTCGCGCGCTTCCACAAAAAGTGTTCGCGATCGATCGAATCTGGACAACGTGCTGTGCAAAAGGCCGTGGACCCGGGCGACGCCGCCATGTGAAACCTCCATCACATCGACGTCGTATGACCGAATGCAACGACCTCGACGCAGCGGATCGTCTTGGACGGCGACGTCGTATCCATGCAAGATCGCGTCCATGGGGTACGAGGGACAACAACCACCAACAACGATGGGAACCGTTCAATCTTGTGATAATTTAACTCCGCGACTTGAATTTTTTGTCGAGCCGAGATTTGTCGCCTGTGGTAAAGTCGACCGTGCGGAGGGCGTACTGCGGCTCGGTGCAGATCTTCATGACGGCTTGGACACCGTAGTTCAACGGGACCGAGTAGAGCCCATCCAGGTTCACTTTCATATCCCATCCGAGGGACCGCATCGAGACGCGGCGCGCTTTGCCCCTACCCCAATCAATGCTCCCGTCGTTTTGCGACAAACCAACGTACTTTCGAAACCGAATGTCGCCAAAGGTCGCGTTGATAATGGGCTCGCGGACGACGTAGCCCATGTCGAGCGAATCTTCGGCAAACATGTTGTCCTTGTTCAGTCTAGTCATGGAACGCCGTCATGCCGGTGGAGACGCACATATCATCGACAGCTGTACGTTTCCGTGATTTCCGTCACGGTCTCGTTCGTGTAGCTGTGAAAGTCCATCGCGTGGAGGATGCTCGAGATCTGTTCGCGGTGGATTTGCGACTACGGACAGCACACGTTACCCCGACGGCGCATGTAGTCGACGACGTCAACGCACCGCGCTGTAGTACCACGCACTCGACCCTGTCCCCGTGCACACAATGATGCCGCTGCTCCGATGGGATTCGCGCTGGTGTTGGTCGATTCCAATGTTGTAGAACGATGGCCGCGACGCATCCGACTCGGCAATAAATACCTACCGCCACACTCCACTCAGTCGACGGGTCGATCTTGGACTTGGTACCTCGTTCAGGGCGTATCGAGGCAGCTCATACTTGAATCCTTCTTGGTTGACCATGCCAACTCGAATGCGCTGGCGGTTCAGCCACTCAAACTCGCCTGCACTCACAAAACCACACCGGTGATGTCATGCGACTGGAGCCAGTGGTACGTGCGTACCTTTGAGCAGTCGTTCGAGCACGACGACGAACCGGTTGCATGTGGCATCGATCGAGTAGCAGCACAGATTGCCTTCGCTGCGTGCCGAGTCCGTGTTGAGTCCCGTGAGGGGAATCGGCTTGTTGACAAAACTCGCCGCCTATCGTCAGTTGCAGCGACGCACCGAGCAACGAATGCAGCAATTCATACCTTCAGAAACGTCCCGTCGCCCCCGGCCGAAAACACCATGTCCGCGCCATCGTACGCTTCGTGCGTGAGCTCGTGCGCGTTCACCACCGACACTGCGATGTTGTGCTCCTTCAGGCTAGTCACGACCCGTCAGCTCCAGGATACATACATACACCGAGACATCGAATCAACCAAAACGAGCGGCATCACCCCAAACGAGTCACGCTGGACGCACAACAATCGAGTATGCAGCGATCACGGCTTCAGACAACGCCTCGCTTCAGCCATTTACAGCCCACCTCCACCACTCGCCAGTCTGCCAAACACCACATACCACGAGGTAACGTCATCGAGGGCGTCCATGTGGTGGTCGTGGCTGGCCTTGAGTCGATCGTAGACGAAGCCACGCATCGACATTTGCTTCTTGAGCGCTTCGCCCGTATTGCCGTACAACGATTCTTCGTGCTGGTATCGAGTCATCTTGTTGACGACGACGACCTTGTTGAGCGTCACCTTGGGCACTTTGACGGACGGATCGAGCGGGCATTCGATGTTGGGGTTCAGAGGAGCAATGACGGGGGTGCTGTGTGTCTGCTGACGGTACGTTTGTTGGATATACTCCTCTGACACAATCATCCGAGGCACGCGCTCGGCAATCGCGAGCATCATCTCGTTGTCGTAGACAGGGCGGTTGATCTTGATCCATCCCTTGGGGCTGAGCTTCTCGTTCCACGGGCAAACGGATCGCATGTGCGTAAAGAAGGGCGCGACCTTGCCCGTCGTCGGATCCGTCCGCGTGTAGTGGAGAATATGGCCATTGTGAAGCTGGTCCACCATGCGACCACTCAATTGGAGTTCGCGGAATGTGTCTTGGCTCATGCGCTCGAGTCGTGTGCGAAGTGCCCACATGACATCGCCGTGACATACCAGCAGCACTTTTTTGCCGGGTAGCTCGCGATGCAATGCACACATCAACCGGTCCACCCGCTGCGCGACGGTCGCAAGGGATTCGCCACCGGGTGGCGCATAGTAGAACCGATCGAGATCACGTCGTTTGAGCTCGTCTTGCATCTTAACGCTGCGCTCGGCTTCGGACATGAGGTCCATTTGCCCCCAATCTCGTTCGCGCAGCAGCATTTCGGCGTACCATTGCGCGTCCGGCAGGTTGAATCGGGCAGCCGTCTCCATCGCACGCAAGTACTCGGACACAAGGTATCGATCGTAGTACGCCAGGTCTTCTTTGCGCAGCCACTCACCAGCCGCTTCGGCCTGTTCACGCCCGCGATCAGTCAACCGCCAGTTGCAACTGTGTCGATTCTTGAACTCGCCGCTGTACAAGCTGTGGTCGCCTCGCATGGACAGTTCGCGGGCGACATTGCCTTCGCTTTCTCCATGACGCACGAGAACTAGGTCGGCAAGTCTTGGAGCGTTGAAGTGATGCAAACTCCGAATCGTAGCCGTCCAGCGACTCGCGCCCGACAGTCGCATCTTGCGCAGCATCAATGCCATGCCGACGTATTTCTTGTGGTCCCAACGGCTACGACTTGAATTTTGTATACCCCCCGTAGTGCCTTTTTTGTGCCTTGCCGGATATTGCCTCCGGTTAAAATCGAATCTCCGAACATGGCGCCAGGATCGGAGATGGACGAATGGTCATTTACATTCCTCGTCAATTCCCGTCTTTGCCTAATCTAAAGCAATATAAATCATGTACACTACCGAGCTATGATGAAGGTGGTTCATGTTTCTACAAGCACGCCAACATAGCCCATTGTGCCATGTTTATTGTACTTGTAAATATACGAAACCAATGCAGGGCGCCGCCAAAACTCGTCGATCTCTACATCATTTCTTCCATGTCTTCGTCTTCGTCGAATTCGCCTTCTTCTTCAGCAGTGGCATCTTGGTATTGCTGGTATTCCGACACCAAATCGTTCATGTTGGATTCGGCTTCCGTGAATTCCATTTCGTCCATGCCTTCGCCCGTGTACCAGTGCAAGAAAGCCTTTCGTCGGAACATAGCTGTGAATTGTTCGGACACGCGCTTGAACATTTCTTGGATCGCGGTCGAGTTACCAATAAAGGTGGTACTCATCTTGAGGCCCTTGGGAGGGATGTCGCAGACACTGGCCTTGATGTTGTTGGGGATCCATTCCACGAAGTACGAGCTGTTCTTGTTTTGCACGTTCAGCATTTGTTCATCGACTTCCTTGGTCGACATGCGGCCGCGGAACATACACGCAGCTGTCAAGTAGCGACCATGGCGAGGATCGGCAGCACACATCATGTTCTTGGCGTCGAATTGTTGTTGGGTCAATTCGGGCACGGTGAGGGCGCGGTATTGTTGCGAACCACGAGAGGTCAAGGGAGCGAAACCAATCATGAAAAAGTGAAGACGGGGGAAGGGGATCAAGTTCACAGCCAGCTTGCGGAGATCCGAGTTCAATTGACCAGGGAAACGAAGGCAGGTAGTGATACCGGACATGGCGGCACACACCAAGTGGTTCAAATCACCGTAGGTGGGGGTGGTGAGCTTCAACGTGCGGAAGCAAATATCGTAGAGGGCTTCGTTGTCCAAGCACATAACTTCATCTGCGTTTTCGACGAGCTGATGCACCGATAAAGTGGCGTTGTAAGGCTCCACGACGGTATCTGACACCTTGGGGGAAGGGCAGACGGAGTACGTGCACATGATGCGATCGGGGTATTCTTCACGAATCTTGGAGATCAAGAGCGTACCCATACCGGAACCGGTACCACCACCGAGAGAGTGGGTGATTTGGAAACCCTGCAAGCAGTCACAGCTTTCGGCTTCCTTGCGGACGACATCCAAGACAGAGTCGATCAATTCTGCACCTTCAGTGTAGTGACCCTTGGCCCAGTTGTTACCAGCACCGGTTTGGCCGAAAACGAAATTGTCGGGGCGGAAGAGTTGACCGTAAGGGCCGGCGCGGACGGAATCCATCGTACCAGGTTCCAAATCCATCAAAATCGCACGAGGGACGTAGCGACCGCCGGTAGCTTCATTGTAGTACACGTTGATGCGTTCCAATTGCAAGTCCGAGTCACCATGGTAGGAACCGGTAGGGTCGACACCGTGCTCGTCGGAAATCACTTCCCAAAACTTGGCACCAATTTGGTTACCGCATTGACCACCTTGAATATGTACCAATTCACGCATTGTTCTCTATACCACAAGGACTTGATGAGCTAGATGAACGAAGGAAAGCTGTTCTGCGGCGCTGCACATTCGATTCTCCGACGAGGCATACCTGTTTCGGAGGTTTGCACGGGGTGGCGCTTTCGAAAATGAGCTCCCCTGACGAGTCACAGGCTTTTCCCCACCCCTGGTGGATGAAACAGTCCTAGCCCCTCCTTCCAACCCCCCTTGTATTGACCCTCCGTAGAGGAATTTCAACTTGGTTTTTGTATGAAACACTAGGGTCAAGGAGGGGGTATCGATATACCCCACCCCCATTGTAACGAAAGATCTTGGGGTATTTATATCGTTTGTGGAAAAAACACTCGCCCCAAATTCAAATTTTGAAACCGATTGAGAGGGAGCCAATCAGAGACATCCATTCTCGAGAGGGGTTGGGTGGAACGAATTTATAACCAATCAACACGCGAGTTGTTTTTAAATGTGTCGAAAACGAAAAAAACCATCCATGGAGCGCGCGCGGCTCGGTAGTGTTTCGACGGCGAGGCGGCAGCGTCCGTGTATTTATAGGAACCCCCCGTCATGAAACGTTCCCAGGCGCTTCTCAATAAGAAGCGTTGAGGCTGTATGGAACGTCAAGATGGTGCCTCTTGTCGTCTTAGCCATCGATCGCCGTCTGTCGATCGAAACGGCGCGCCACATCGTGCCAATGGGTTGGGCAACGTCAAGCGACGCATTGGACCTGATGTTGATGGAGGAATACGTCCGCCGATCCTGGGGGCGAGAGTCAGCAGTGCCCCGAAATGGAAGAACGGTCAGGCGGTTGCCATCTCGCTGCTACAATGGAATCCATGGACACCACGAAAAGGCTTGCGTGACTGTCGCCGTGACGTCCTTGAGTTCGTTCGGCGAGAAGCATGTGGACATGGGACGTGCGCGACAATCGCGCCGCCGCATGTTCGGCATTGACGCTCGCCGATGGTGCTTGGGGGAATGACTTGATCCACTATTGGTACTTCATGGAGATGCGGAAATACCTCGTGGAAAACCCAGAAAATACCATGACGTTCTTCAAGGCGATTGACATGGAACGAAAATGTTAAATACCTGACCAAAAAAGGGCAATATTCGCGAAATTTGTCATCATTTTTATTCGATATGGCGAAAACTAGTTGAACCCAATCTCCCAAAATCACGTGGAATCATAAAAACGCCGCCATCGGGTTGCACCGCCACGGCAGCACCAATACCGCGTTCCGCGAGCGCATCGGGATGGGCAACTTCTGCGCCCCGACGCTGTGCAATGACCTCACCATTGCAGAGTGGCAGCATGCAACTATTGCGCCGTCGGCAAGACATGTTGCAACTGTCATCTGGCTCCATGGACTTGGCGACTCGGGGCTGTCCTGGTACAAGTGCGTAATCGAGGCCAAGCCTTTGCCACACGTCAAGTACATCTTCCCGTCAGCTCCGTTCCGGTCCGTGACTCTAAATGGTGGTATGGCGATGCCAGCTTGGTTTGACATATATGGCCTTCGCCCCGAGGTAGACAATCATCCAGCATGCCATGGAGAACTGACGTGACCGACATAGGACAAAGAAGACGAGGCTGGAATCAATCGATCGAGCGTCTTTCTCGCTCAAATCATTGCAAGAGAGATCAAGCAGGGCATTTCGCCCAACAACATCGCGGTCGTTGGGTTCAGCCAAGGAGGGGCGTTGGCTGCCCATACGTGCTTCCGAACGTTGACCTACCAGCTTGGAGCGGTTGTCCTCCTCAGCAGCTACGTCCCGCTGGCAACTTCGTTCGCCCCAAGCAATAACAACACGCCAACACTCGTCTGCCACGGCGACCGAGACATGTTGATCCCTGCAATGTACGCCCACAAATCAGTTGAGCTCCTGAAGTCGCACCGGGTTCCCACCGAACTCAAGCTGTACAGAGGCCTCGCACACGCCTCCAATACAAGCGAGATGGCCGATGTATGCCAATTTCTAGCCCGTCACCTCAACGTGTCTTTGCCGAGCCATGTGTAGACCATGTATGCGACAGTGTATAGATGATACCTGTAATGACCAAGTCCTATTTACTAGATCAGCTAGGACATCGGAAAACTACGCAAGTGTGATGAAGGAGAACTTTGTCAGCACTTCCTCCCTACCGACAATGGACTGTGAGGCGCATTCCTACAGTGACCGCACAAGGGATGCAGAGCAATACGTTGGCGGCACCAACATTTTCGAGACTTCGATGTGAGCGAATTCGACCGCAGGGAACCCCATCCATTCCTTCGCTTCCAGTCTACGTCGGTCCCATGCCACCGAGCAAAGCCACCACCCATCCAGAAATTACACAGTTCGGTCTACGTGGGGTAGTTCCTGCGCGGCGAACGGCGTTAGGCACAGTGGTAACCTTGCAGTGCGATTCGCGGTCGCTACATGTGAAATGGATCAACTCCGAGCATTGACGGCCGTGGCTTCATTTGGTGAAAACACAAAGCCATAACACGCTTAAACTAGTGCAACGAAAGTTGTCGCATGTGTGGCGGTGACCAAACATATCGGTCGTGTCGAATGGATGGCATCTTGCCTAGGTGAACCTGATCTGCACCCCATCCAACGAGCGCAAGGTGGGCTGCACTCAGGCACGCGTCGTAATTGCACTCGCAATGTGTCACGAATTTGTAGCAGTGCCGTGTCAATCGCAAAGGACATGGGCTCCTCACGAATATGGTTTTGTTTCATTCCAGCGGGAACAACTCTCTTCACACTTGTCCAGTATCACTTTCTTAGTGAAGACCTCGTGTGTTCGGGTTTCATTGCCAGACAACTTTGCTGTCCAACAGAATATGTCGAAGGAACACACCGACACAAGCCACCCCTGGATGAACTCATTATCAACGCAGGTCAAACAAATGCAAGCTCGCTCTTGATCGTCATGGTTATCGTTTCAACGTGAGTATGTGAGGTGAAGTGGGCCAGCGCTCGATCTCGAACACATCCACGGTAGTTACCCTAGCTTGCGAAGCCGTTTATTTTGTACGCACATCCAAGCAACCTCTGTGTATGGTTTCCTCATCATTGCACCAGTCTTGTCTTGTCATGAGTCCTTCAAGGGACATGTAGACTGGGCTACCTGAGCAAACGCAATGGGAGTACATATCACCGCTGTTACGTGGCAAGGCCGCCACCGGCGAACGTGTCCACCGGCGCACCACAAGAACTTGGATGCTTCGTGCTGGGTATAGCCTCGTTGTTGCCACGTATCATTGAAGCTGAGCATTGTTGCTTGTACATACGGATCCGGATACCAAACGAGACATGGCGCGTGGGTTTCGCTCGCAGTTTTCAACATTCTAGAAATCCTCGAGATGGGATTGTTCTGTCGACCGACATGGGGCCGCGTCGCCCTGCTCGTGGTGGTGCTCCTCGTCTGCACCGACTGCATTGACGCAGCTGCAAAGAAGGCGAAAGACTACTACAAGATCCTTGGGGTGCCTAAGAACTTCAACGACCGACAACTCAAGAAGGCATACCGAAAGCTGGCGCTGCAGTATCACCCCGACAAAGTCGAAGAGAGCGAACGCGAAAAGGCGCAAGAAAAGTTTGTCGAGATTTCCCAAGCGTACGAAGTGCTGTCTGACCCGAAGAAGCGGGAAGAGTACGACTTGTATGGCGCGGACGGCCCTGATGGCGGCGGACACGGCGGTGGACACTCCGGCGGTCCACATTTCCATCATCAAGGTGGTGGTGGACCGGGGTTTGATCCTTTTGAAATGTTTAACCATTTTTTTGGTCAACAAGCCCGTGGCGGAAATGGACAGCACCGAGGCGGCCACCAAGAGTTTCACTTCAGCGGTATGGACGGGTTTGGCCAACCGCGCCAACAACAGCAACCTCAGCCGCTGTACCCAAAGGGTTCCTCCATTATCACGAACTTAACACCAAAGAAGTTTCCCGGCATACCAAGTGCCAAAAACGAATGGCTCGTCCAGTTTTACAGCCCCACCGACAAGAAGAGTGTCAAATTCAAGGACAAGTTAGTCAGCATCGCAAACGACCTGAACGGCCGCGTCAAAGTCGGTGCCGTCGACTGTGATAAATATCAATCGTTTTGCCAAGAATTTGGCGTCGAGACGTTGCCAAGCTTTGTCCACGTGTGGCAAACGAATGTATCACCCCTGTATGAAGGCCCGCTGGAAGAATATGGCGTGTACAACTTTGCGTTTGAAAAGTACGCCGCGCGGTATCGCGCCAAACGCGAAGCGGGCGAAGTCGACGAATTGCACGGCGGCAACCAAGCCAAACTTTGCAACCTCGGCAAGAACGCCGACACGTCAGTGTCATCGTCATTGTGCGCAGTGTTTGTGTTACCCAAGTCCGCGAAACGTGAGCAGTGGATGCAAAAGGTTCGCGACGTGGCCAAGGTCTTCCGAACAGATCACCGCGTGACCGTGGTGTGGGTCGACGAACCGAATCAAGCCAAGGCCCTGCGGCCATTACAGTCGCTCATACCAGACAAGAACGAACCAAAGTTGCTCCTGCTGCGGCGAAAAGCGGGAGGAAAGCTGCGAGCCGCCGCGCATCGCTCCGCATTTGACTCAAACGATCTCATCGCGACCATTGAAAAAGCACTGGGCGGGGACCTGGCCCTCACCAACGTCGAGAATCCGCACGTTGTCGACTTCAAATAATCTAATAGACTTTATTCATTTGAACGTTGACTAGTTGGTAGCTTCTGGGTAGACTAGGAGACTCGTAGGGTGCGGAAGGATGCTGTAAGGTCCGCCGTCGCATCGATGGACGATTGGTTCGAGTGGTCCACGAACTCCCTTGTTGATCCAAGTCGTTGGAGCAGCAGTGGTGCATGCATCTGTTGTCACGGCTGTCTGTGAATGCAGCGCCCCATCATGACAAGAGCAATTCTATGCAACACAATTCCATGCAGTGGAATTCTCTATTTGGACGATAGCTCGCGGCGCGTTCTACAACAGGTAATAAATGGCGTCGTCAACCTTGGCCAGCACCCGTTTCGCGATGGATGAGGTGGGGTCAAGGCGAAACAGCTTGGCCGCCGACGCGTGTGCGACATCCCATCGCTTCAACTTGGCGGCACTCGTCGCTAGGCCGCTCAGTCCCCTCAAGTGGAACGGCTTGAGCTCCACGACGCGCTGAAACAATTCAAGGGACTGCTCGGCATTGCCTACATAATCCCCACGTCAGTACGCGAAAGGAGAGTTTCACCTTGGTGGACGTACCATTGTCGAGCGCAGCAATTGCGAGCATTTCCACGGCCGAGACATACCCTGGATGCATTTTGATCACGGCTTTCATCCGTCGTTGGCCTTCGGCTTTATTGCCGGTGGCGTACACCTCCATGGCCGCCTCCAAGTCTCGTCGGGCTGTGGGACCTGCATCGTCCATCCATTTCGCCTCCAGCACAGTTCTCGCGATGTGGGCAACTGTGGCGTCCGCGCTTTGCAGATACAACACGAGGTCCGGCTCCTCGGCGTTCTGAAGGTCCAATATGGACGGAATATGCGCCGGTTTCTTCGGGGCGTCGATGTCGTCGTCTGGGTATCGAGCGGCCAGCGACCGGCACGGCACATGGCGACCGCCTTCAAACCCGTCAAAGTAACACAGTAACGACGGGTTTTTCACGGGCTACCCAACGCAGCATCAAGTTGGACGAGGACTGAATCCACGACAAAGGACTGTACCGATGCCTTGCGGGAGAGCGTCACGCGTGTTTCGTCGACGTGGTAGAGCCGCCACCGATCGCCGAAATCGTCGGCGTCCGCAGCACTCTTGCTGTCAGGATTGGGTCGAATATGAGGTAGGATAGTGTACTTAGGTGTGCACTTGCGATACTTGAGGCGCGGGACGTGCCAACTGCAAACAACGCCACGACCGACGCCTTCCACACGAACGATGTCGCCGACTTTGAACAGAACTTCCATTGGCAAGGCATCGCGACGCTGGAAGGATAACTCGAGAGACTGAGCCAAGAAGTAGAGGAGACGGAACGTGGACAGACGGACACAACCGCGCATACCTTGGGCGTGAACAAGTCTTTGCTATTGTGGCAATGGACCATGTCGTTGTGAAGGCCAAGCAGGCGCAATGTCGAGAACGCGCGGTCGATGCGTTCGTTTACAGGGAGCTTGACGTCGGTTGCTCGGAACTTGCTACGGATTGCTGCCACGAGATCGACCCACGCCAAAGTTTCGTGCGGAGTCATGCCGTCCACCAACGACCGAAGCGACTGTTCTTGCTTCCAGTCTTCACGAATACCGTCATACGGCATCAAACTGCCAGACCGAACTGCGGCATACAAACACTTGTGCTCAACTTCGTACGAATGGAACTCCTTCGCGGCTCGCAAGAGCGCTCTACAAACTCGTACGTCTTGAATATCGTGGAAAAAGGGTTTCACGCCTCACCTGTACAAGTTGGGCACGAGCTGCGAAGCCATCGCGACGCGCCGCGCAGTTGTTGCTGGTTGTGGTGCTGTTGACACATCCGGATGACAAACACGATTATCCGGGACTCCAGAAGCATTTATCCGGAAAGTGCACCCACCGATATCCGAAGGCCGGGGCGGCGACGACATGGCCGACGTTGCCGTTGATCTGTGCGAGGAAAGCGAAGACGATGACAACATGGAGAACTTCGACTTACCAGTAGACGTAGCTGAGGAGAAAATCGGCGGCGAAGATGAAGAGAAGCGAGAGGTGCCTCTAGACGACTCTGACGAAGAGGTACGTCGACAAGTTGACCATCCTCGTGAGCACAAGTGTATGTACCCTTGCAGTGTAGTATGGCATGAAACTCATCGCATGGAAGGAATGTTGCTGCATTTGCATAGAAAATATCGAGTCGGTGGACACGCAAGGGTTTCTCCTTAAATGTGTGCACTCGTTCCACTTCGATTGCATTGCCCAATGGGCCAAAGTCACCAACTTGTGTCCGATGTGCAAAACACGGTTTCGAGAAATCGTCCGACGCGATGGGTCCGGCGCACATGTGGCGACTATCAAGGTGAAGGATGCGAAGCAGTCGCATGCAAACCATCCAAGCCAAGACATCCAAGCAAATGGTAACCTCTTCAACGAGTACGCGTGTACGTTGTGTGGCAACGGCGACAACGAAGACGTCCTCTTGATTTGCGACGTCGATGGATGCGAACATGCAGCCCACACGTACTGCGTCCCACTTCCGGCCGTGCCCGCGGGGTACTGGCATTGCTCCGACCACGTCCATGTAACCCCAAGTCGCCGACGAAGGACGGGGCTAGCCACGACACTGGCGACCCTCCGCAGCTCGTCCTCTCGGAGGCGAAGTGCACCTTTGCCCACGCGCCGCATCAGTCAACTCGAAGCTCGATTGGGCATACGTCGTGGCCAGCGCGTTGCACTTCCATTTGAAAACGAAGTGTTGCGTTACACTGGTGGCGCGTCAGTCACCCAAACGACTCCATCATCCCGACGGCGTCGACCTCCACAAGTTGCTTCCGCGGCCGTGACAGATATGCGACGCATGCAAGGTGAAGCTGCCCGAATTCTGCAGATCGTCAGCCACTCCAACCACGAATTGCTCTCCCGGCCCGCTGCAAGACGAGCCCGTGGCGCAAACGCAAATGCAACACAATGCGTGGGTCGCCACGACGCCAGTGATGAAGAAAATGTGCGAGAAGCCTTCCTGGAGCGTCGAAAGCGACGAATCGAAGATATCCAGGCCATTCTACAGAGATCTACAGGGGCGCCTGTGACGTCGAGGCAACGGCTAAATTCCTTGTCATTCCAAGATGAGTACAATGGCCTACGTGACAAGATGGCTCATGCACATGTGCTGGACACATCGACGCCAGTGCCGACGGCCGCCAAGCTTCGCCTCGTCCCAGTCGTCAAGAGATTTTTTGACCCACTCACGCCATCTCAACAGAACCAAGTGCTGGACTGGGGTGTTCTGAGTGCACTCAAGCGATGGGTGGAGCCCATCGGTCGTGACCAAAAGCTTCAGCATCCGCAAGTTATCAACGCCATACTAAAAGTACTGGGCGCGCTGCCAATCACGTACGACCGATTGAACGAGGTAACGTCTTGCGCTTCGAGTGCTGTTTCGAGCGAAATCGCTGACGCGTCATGCTTGGCTGGTAGAGCGAAGGATTAATTCCTGTCCTCACTGCCTTGGCCGCATCGGACCAGCTGGACATGATGAACAAGAACGCCGCGACGTCGTTGCTGTCAAGGTGGCGCGCTTTGACCGGACCACCAACTGCTGCCGCTCCCGCGCCTACAGGCGAGAGGGAAGAGTCGAAGCCACGTCCGCCACAGTTACGAGCCATGGCCGAAGCGGCGCAGTTGACTCGTGAACTGCCCACCGCTGGACGATTAGCTGCTGCGACGCAAGTGACATCCGTAGCTTCCCTGCGATCCGAACCCACTCTGTCCGGCACGGTCGCGCGACGACCTTCTCTGGACCCTCTTCCAACGAAACCGCGCGTGGTCGAGCATATCAAGAGTCAGCTCTACCCAGCTTACCGCCGCGGATTGATTACAAAGGACCGGTTCAAGTGGGTTGCGCAGCACGTGTGCCAAACCTTCATGTACGAAGCATCGCACATGTCGTCGGCGGTGCTAGCTCGCGACGGGTCGCTATCTGCATTGGCCAAGAAACGCTTGAACGACCTGATCGACGTTGCCACGACGACGTAGAGATTCCTTCCCCTCGTTGAAATACAGATCGTACAATCATCGACCCATCGTGTACTTCTTCTCAATACGTTCTGAAAAAGTGCGCGCTCATTGCCGTGCCGCGTTGTTTGTGCAAGTGGAACATGGTGCGTGCTTTCGTCCACGTGCGCCTATCTTGATGATCTATATACCGTTGTATGTCCTTGACGAGAATGCTGGGGGTTTGTCCAGTCGGATTTGTCGAGACCGGAGAAGCATCATGCAGTCAGCGATGGACACGTAATGCTTCTTCGTGTTCTCGAAGCACACAGCCACTCGAGGTTGTGCCCGGATGTCGTCCACAATTCTCGAGTGAGCATGCCCCTACGACTACCTTGTTACGACTTCAGCAGTCTTTGAAAAAATGTGCATGTTCCTGGGTTCGAACCCAGGGTGAATTGCCAACATCTATCCAAGTAACATTTGGCGTCATGTAGGAACCCCTTCGGGGGTCATCCGTAAAAATTGGAACGATACAGAGAAGATTAGCATGGCCCCTGCGCAAGGATGACACGCATAAATCGAGAAGTATCGCACTTTTTGTCGATTCGTTTTGGAATACATGGACGCGACGAGCAACACCTCTGAAAGAAGAGGGCGGAGCCCTGCATCGCGCATAGCTTTCATTAGATCGAAGTGGACGCGATGTCGCTCCTTGGAGTCATGTAGGTAATCGTAGACGCGATGGAGGTTTTGTCGATACGGAGCTGTATTCTCAACACAACAGATTCCAACGGCGATCCTGGACAGATACCAATGCCCACGACCAGACACATTGGTAAAATGCCATGCGAGCCATGTTGGTCGCTCTCAACGACTCAAGCGAAAACGACGCCGCCACGCCGCATGACCGTGCCCAGCCATGGTGCAACGAGTAGACGAGTTGGGGCTTTTAATGCGCGACTGTATTTGCAGTGTGAACTACCGATTAAAAGGGATTGCAGCGGCATAAGAGAGCACGCAGACCGAACGACGCCAGGGAACCGGCAGTGAGGCCGAGACATAGACATAGGAACATGATGGAGCTGCACAGTTCTCGGTTCGCGCGATGGACGGCGTGCGTGCTCCGCATCATCGCGACGCTGCAAAAGTACCCGTTCGACCAGGCACAGGCAAACAGCACGAGGACGGCAGCACCATCCTGGCGAAAGATCGTAATCGGCGAGTCACGGACGTTGCACACGAAGAAAAGAACGAAGAAAGCAACGCGACCGACCGCGCCCACGGCCAAGAGCCGCCGGAACGGAAACACGTACAGGGCCGTGCACGCGCGGCCGACGACATCGCCCAAGTTGAACACAACGAACGTGAGCGCGACGAAAAGCGACTGGTTCATGCTTGTCGACTCAATCGACGACGTCACAACTGGAAACAGCGCCAGGGTAACGAAGAATGTGGCAAACACGGTAAAGGCGAAGTGCCGAACTTGCCACAAGATTTTCCATGGATTCGAACGAGGCAGCGATGCCTTGACGGTGGCAACGTCGTCCATCTCGTCATCGATCGGGTCGAGAAACGGCGCCGAGTCAGTCGACGTGGAGCTGTCTTCGTCCTCCAGCAGCGACACGAGACGATCGTTGTTTTGGTTCGCGAGTCTGCCGCGACGCTTCTCGGACGTCGAGAGGAAGAATTTGGTGAAGGGAAGCCGAAAAAAGATCAGCATGGACGCCCATGCCGCGAGCACGGTGGCAAAGGCAACCAAAAAGTAGATGAACGCGCTGGTGGCGGCTTCACCTTCGTGAACAGCCGACCACATAAAGTACGCTGACACAGCTGTCGACGGAAGTATGGGGTGGAGCCACGTCAGGACGAAGCCGCTTAGCGCGACAAGAAACCCCGCCATGCTCTGGCCAGTCATGACTGCTTGCGTGTAAATTTCCGGGAGCAGCGCCGTGATTTCAAACAGACCTTCTTGCAAATACGCCGAGCAAATGGACGCCACCACGATACTCGATATGGTGATGGCGAAGAATGGGGAGCCTGCGCATGTGCGGTGAGGCGTGAGATCCACCGAAGCATTTTGACGTACCCACAACAGCTGAACACTGGACGAGCACTGCCGTGATAAGGAGGACCACAGCGATCCCCACCAATGAAGCAACGACCTTAGTTCGAGGACATGGCAAGTGCGGGCGAAGCCATGCCGCGTTCAAGGACACAACGAAGAGCGTGGTCAGGTTGAACGTAAGGCTGAACCAATTGAGAAACGACGCATGCACCGATGTATCCTTGAGGCGCTCGCCAAAGTAGCTGGCTGCTGTGATGAACACATTCCATGGCAGCAAAGCACCGACGCCCTGCAAGAACAAGATGGCATACACGGCACGGTACCGATCGGGCGGCGGCGGCATTGTTGGAAGCACTGAAGATCGGAACTTTTTATCCGGATTACCGATACATTCCGGATACGAAGCGTCCACCGAATAACGGGGTCTAAAAATAGAGCAACATGGCGGCGACGGAGCTCATTTTTCAATTTGGACATCACGACGGACCTCACCGCATCATGAGCGTGCCTGCGGCGCAGTGCCCGGTTCCGCCGGAGATTGAAGGATACCTGTACAAGATGAAGCGCAAGACGGGCATCAACCTGACGGGTAGCTGGAACAAGCGCTGGTTCTATGTCGATGTGAAGCGGAAGGAATTTGGATATTCGGTGTCGCACTCCCAGCCCATCATGAAGAGTCCGTTGGCACTATCTACGAGCGATGTTCATCATGTGATACGTTGTAGGCTCGATCTTCCTCGACGACATCACAGCCATCGTTGTCTTTGACGACTACTGCTTTCAAGTCGAGTCCAAGGGTCGAAAGTTCTTCCTCAAGGGCGAAAGCAAAGCTGGTGCCGCGGTATGGGTCAAGACCCTCGAAACGTACCGATCACAGTTTGTTGCATACGAAAAGTACATGGCATCGACACCGATCTACACGCCACCGCCACCAAAGACCGCCGACGTCAAGTCCAACAACGGCAGCTTGGGAACCCCGTCGTCGGGCCCCGTCAAGACGGACCATGCCGCACGCAAAACGAACCAACGTGCGGAGGACAAGCAAATCTATAAAAGGGCAAAGGAGGCGAAGACGTCGAGCTCGTTCGACCATAGTACACCCGTCCAGGCGTGGAGTAAAGATGATGACGAAGACGACCTGGACGGCCACGATGACATGGACATCCATTAAGGAACTATCAGTTTATGCTTCGTTCTCGGACACATCTTCACCACTCGATTCTTCGTCGTCGGGTTCGGAAACATCATCACGTTTGTCGCTGTCATCTTCCAGTGGTGGTGGCGGAGGAGAAGATGGAGGGAGCGGTGCGTTCGGGAGTTGGAGGGGCGATGCCGGAGCAGCGGGCTTGAGGTCGGAAATCTTGGCATTGTTGCGCCACTCCGTCCACCGCTGCCGCACGAACCGCATGGCCATGCCCTGGGCAAACCACTCCTTGTCCGCATTCGACATGATGCCGCAAAACTTGGACCGAGCGCGCAATCGAGCGTACTCGTACTTATACCAGCTGCAGAACTCGCCAACGTCGACATCCCCCGACTTGTCGCTGTCCATCATGTTCACGACGTCGAACAGCTCGTCGTCTTGGAGTGGAATGCGCAGCTTTCGGATCATCGTTTTGGCATCGTCCCTTTCAGATCACGTCGTTCAGCTTCCGATGCCATGCGCCACATGCATAAACATACCGTGAAATGCACCCTACGCCAGCGTAGTCAAAGTACTCAAACAGGTCGCGGACGTCTTCGTCGACTCGGACCTCCCATGGCAAACTCGCTCGCTCCTTGGCAAGATCCTTGAGTTTGTGGAGCAAACGCTTCGCCTCCGCGTGAACCATGCTTTTGCCCCCGCCCCGGTTGAAGAACGCCTCGAACGTAGCTTCTCCAAACTGCATTGCGTCCGTGTCTTGGAGGTCGTTCAGTCCAAATCGCTCCTGGACAGCACGCATGTGCAGTAACAATTCTTTTGTGGCAAACGCGGGCTTCTTCTCGTGGCGCCTGCGATACCACCGCTGGACGCGACTCGCCGCGCGGGTTTCGCGGCGGAACTGGACATGCCGCCGAGCGAGCGCTTGACGAGCAAAGCATTGTAGCACGAGCGTCGCGCGGTACGTTCGCCTTCGTCGGCGCAGCTCGGCGACAGCAAATCGACACCGCGCGCGGCATTGGATTCGAATCGCCGCGAGGATTAGCGGTGTCCAGACGGCTTTCTCTTTGTCCGCATCGGCCTTGAGCCACTTGGACACGACTTGGAGGAGCAGTGTCGTGTGCAGGAGCGTCCGGAACCCGGGGGTCACGTCTCGGCCTAGTTCCAAAGGGGACTTGGTTTGGGCCAGCAGGAACGTTCGGCTGCGAAACGCCGCCGTCCACACTTTGGACTTCGTTGCGACGTTGAATGGGTCCAACGATTGCACCTCGGACGCCACTTGCTTGGCAAGGAACAGTTGCAGCGCCGCCTAGCCATGCCGTGCACATGGATGAGCGTCCCGATCGAGGAACGCATGGTACATACCCGCTTCGAGCCGAGAAACTCGTCTTTCTTGTATCCACAGCACAACAAAGCGCCACACAAGATGGTGATGACGCTGCTTGGACAGGTCGATTTGTTGGCGACATCTGCATCCAAGTACACGCGGACTTGCTGCTCGATTGCAAGACGCGCCGACCCGAGTGCCACGTGAGCTTGATGCCACCACGTCGTCAAAAAATACCCGACAAACGATTCGTTCCCTCGTGGGTTTGCCCAAAAGGCGTCGTAAATGACGCGGCACGTGTCGGCGAGCGCCGTGCCCTCCGCTACAAACAGGTCGACGTCGACCGAGTCGGACGTCGTGATGTCCACTACCAAGTACTGGCTGGCTGGAAGCCGGCAGGACCATTCCCAATGCTGAGAAGGCGGTGGCATTGCGCCATTTCCTGGTGCCGGGTGCGCGGCTGCCATGGCGGCATGGGGCGACGTAACCCGGGCTAGTTCGTCTTTCGCCGCCCGTTTTTTAGCAAACAACGTTGTAAACCGGCCGCCGGTGGGTTTGGGCGAGATGGTAGCTGTATTGGTGAGGGTTGAAGGGGCCACGACTGGGTGGATGGAACCAGGAGCGACTGCATCCACAGCCAGTGGAGGTAATGCCGCCCCCGTCGAAATCGGCACCATGGCGGCATGGACATCCAGTGTGGCTGCAAACGACGCCAAACGGTGCGTCCGCTTCAGGGCCTTCTTCATCGCGACACCAACGGGGAACTTGTCTGGGTTTGTCGCGACTTTGACTGTGAACGTCATCTTGGTGGCCGCCTTGTCTTTCGTCGGAGAGGCTGTGGTGGACGTGAGTTGAGTCGCCACAACCACCATGGCGTCTTTGGCATGGACAAAGTCTTTGGCCCACTGAAGAGCCTCCGCGGCCAACGTGTGCACAACCAACGCCTTGTACATGTTTACATACGCCGCTTGCGCCACATGCATGACGGCGTTCAGGAACCGGACGTCCCGCGGAGCAAATGGCCGGCCTGGTTTGCGGTAGAAGCAGTACGCGACGCACGGCGCAGCGAAGTGGCCATCAAGCATGCCAGCAAAGCAGGGAAGCGCCCCACGAGGCTCCAATCCCGTGGTGGGGGCGCCTAGACTCCGTGCGTGATCTAGCGTTTTTGGAATATTCGACATGGGCAGCGTCAAGTCGTCCAGGTGGACGTGATGCTTGACGAGATCGGGGACACACCGGTGGCGGTAGCAATAGTGGATGGGAAGGTGCTGCATGGGCCGGCGTGTTGGCGCTTTGTGCCAGCATAGGATGGTGCAGTCACCAGTAAAGTCGCTGGCGAGCCGCACGATTTGCTGGCAATGGACATACCCGACACTCGTCTGGATAACGTGGAGGAGGTGGGCGTAGAGGCACTTGAGGGCGTGCCACGGGGGCATCTTGGACGGCATGGCGGTTGCCGATGCGTGAATCTGTGCGACGCCGACCAACATGCGCGTTGTCTCGATCAGGTCGACATGGCACGCGGCACATTGCTCGAGAAATTGCAACGTCGCGCGCTCGACTTCGTTCTTCACGTTAAACGCGGTATTGCCAAAGCTGTCGGCGCCAAGCATGCCCAGTGTGGCGACGGGGACGGCGCAATACGCTCGAATAGCTTTGCGCTTCGTGCAAAAGTGGACGGCGCGAGTCTTGTCGGTCAGGTGGTTGATCACGACGGAGTCTTGCGTGCGGATGCATTGAAAACTGAATAGATTTTCGTCCGACAGCCGCACGCCCTGCATGAGACTACCGGCCGACGCCGCCGTGAACTCGAGCACGTCATTGTAGTCGCCGCGGAAAGGATGGTAGTTGGCCTGTAGCTCGCCTAAGTACACGTCCGTGCCGCGACCCAGCGCAGTCGCCATCCAATTCAGCCACGTGCGTTGCGTCGGTCGGAGGTGCTCCACGACAACGTCGGTCGGAGTCTGGACGAGTTCCTCGAGCCCCATGCGCATCCGATCGAGGCATTCGGCACGCGTCACTGCCGCCGCCGCGCGCTGGCTGGACAAGTGAAAGCATTCCGTTAACAGCGGCTGCACGGTCGCAAGCACGTGAAGGTCGTACGACCAATTCACGGACGGGAGGCGCGTGACTACGATCCATGCATGGGTTTGGGTGTATGGATGCGCCGGATCGACCATCTCAAACGGACACACGAGGGTCGATTCGTTCAGGTCCAGGGGGGCCGTGCCCACGACGGGCGCATCCGGGTAGACGTTCGCCCACGAGTGTGTGGCTTCGAGGGGAGTGGCGTGCACATCGCTGGCTCTCGAGAACTTGAGTTCCGGCGGGTGGTTGTGGTAGGCGTACCAGACGTCGATGCGGATGGCTGCGGGCATGGCGAACGCGAGCAAGTTGGCCACCGCTTGGAACAAGACTGCAAACGTGGATGCGTTGCCAACAAAGAGGCGTTTGATGCCCTGCGCGAGCCCCCACAGGCGTTTGGCCTGAATATGCGCGCCGACCGATTCCGCCAACGACGACAAGCACGCAACGACCCCCGGCTCGGGCACGTTGTTCATGTACTTGCCGCCCGCCGTTCCTGGAAACGAATCGACGGCGAGGACACCCACGTACGGAATCGGGACCGCTACGTACACGCCGGCTTGATTCTGGTCAAAGCAATGCAGGCCGTTGGGATTCTTGGCCACGTTGGGTACCACGACGGGGTGCTGGCTCCGGTAGCACGCGGCGCTCACGGATTTGGTCATGTTGATCGACTTGCCTTGCATGGAGCTGGCTTTCGTCGCCAGTGCAAACTCCATGGATGTACACCATGGCGCCACGAGACCCACGTACGCGTTTACCCCCGAGAACGTTGCGGCCACGATGTCCAGCGCGCGCTGAAGGACATACGCTTCGGAATGGCGGCCGTTGTCGCACACGACCATCATGTCGTGGATGGCTCGATCGCGAAGCGTCGCGCGGTATGGTCGAGTTTGCGCGCGGCTCCCCTGTACCATGACCTCGATCTCCCCCGCCACGCGTACCAAGTAGTCGACAATGCCCATTTCCGGGGCCGGGGCCTCCCCGTACTGCGCCAGATTGTCCAGCGCCAACACGCCGATCGTTCCAATGGGGACAACAATGAACGGCCACTGGAACGCTTTCGGGTCTCCGAAGTGGCGCAGTTGGTCGCACCGGGCGGCATCGGCGTCGGCGCCTTGATCGAGCTGGTTGTTGGACCCGTCGAGCACGAGGGGCATTTGCGATGCCAGGCATTGAAAACTCACCCCTTTGCCCATGTTCAAGTGCTTGCCGACCATGCAGCTCGCTCGAGATGCACAAGTGTACGTGATGCGCTTTCTCGACGGCTCGACCATGCCAATGTATACATTCGACCCCGTCAGCGTCGCGGCAATCGAATCGACGGCCCATCGCTGGACGTCTGGACGAATTTCTGCGTCGAGTTCGGTGTCGACGGTCGGCATTACCAAGTCGACCGGTTGCACGTCGCGGCACTGTCCTTGGAATACCGAGAGCGCGGCAACGCGGCCCCGCACGCGATCGTACCTGCCTTGAACTGTAGTCAGGACGCGGCTCAGAGAGTGCGCGAGGGTCTCCAAGAACCGGTCGTCCGACTTGCAAACCCAGTCGGTGGTGGTGGTGTACGTAAGCGCGACGAACGTCGTGCTTGTGCACAGCGCTGGCACCCATGCTTGAACATACACTTGGTTGCCAAACACGATTTTAAACGCGGCGTCAATGGACGTGTGGAGTTTGCGGTCGATGACGACGGGGTGGACAGTGTCGGAGAGCGTGGCGAGGTGCCCAGACACGACCGGCGGGGACGGCGGCGCCCCCAACCTGGCCTCGATGTAGCGCATGGTCGAGTCGTCCAAGCGAAAGTATTGCTGGAACGTCTCGAGGCGAGTTTCTCGACGCCGGACATCGCGAAGGGCGTCGACGTATTGCACGTCGACCATATTCCACTCGAATGCGGCGCAGTCCAAGACGGCCGCTGCATGCGCCGACGGCTTGTCGTACTGGACGAATTTGGGCTTGTGGAGGCCCACAAAGCACGACACCATCGTGCGCATCGTGGCCACGTACAGCTCGAGTGGAGACATGAATGCGTTGCGCGCCATGGCTTCCAACTCGTACAGTGCGTGCGCGCGGCGTTTGATACGCAGGACGGCCGCGATGCATTTCGCGGTGCATTCGAGGAAGGCTATGACGCCGCACTCTGGGTGGGTTTCATCTGACCGGCCTTTCTCGACGTCAGTGAACCGATACACGGTCACGACCCCCACGGCCGATTCCTCATGGACCATGGGCAAAAGAATGAGCGGGAGCGAAGCATCGACCGCATCTGGCGTGATAAAGCATTCGAGACCGACGGCGGCATCCAAGCAACGGATGATCGAGGACATCCGTGGCTGCTTCAAGCACGCGAGAGCAGCGCCGCGTTCAAGGACTGTGCGGCGTTCGGCCAGCAAGCACCCGTTGAATCCAAACGTAAACTCAACCGACGTCCCACCCGGTCGCAGTTCGGCGACTCCAATTTCGACCCCCGGCAAGCAAGACACCACTTCGGCCGCCATCGCCGCGACCAAGTCGGTGGCAGACCGGAGCGCGTCGCTGGACGGCGACATGCTCAATTGGGCGATGGCCTTCCGCATGACTTTCATAGACTTGGCGCGGGCGGCGGACCGGCGTTGGCGCCCGCGCACACACACCAACGCTTCCTCCATAGTTGGGAGAATCATCTGGGACACAAAGGAACCCGCGCAGTCCCTCGGCGACGGCGAAGACGGCTGAAATGTCATGTCCAGCACGTACGTGAACCTGTCATCGTTGTCCTTGAACGTTCGCAGCCACTTGGATGCCCCGCCGTCGACGGTCATGACAACATCCGTCTGCATCTCGACGTGGGCGATCAGCTTCTGGAGCTGATGGTGTTGGGTATTGAGGGGGCGGATCGGAAGCAGTTGCTGGAGGTCGGTCCACGAGAGGTCTTCAGTGGACTGGTCGGACCAGGTAACCATGAATGGATCTGCGGGGAGATGGGCTGCATTGGCGTTGTGCGTGCCGATCCGCGTGATGTTGGCGCGCAACATGGATGGGCGTCCGCCGCCGTGCTCTTTGTAGAGCTGCATGCGCTTGATCCCTTTGTCGTACGAGTTGACGAACGGCGCGAGGCGATCGAGCGGGGTGTCGCACGCGGCGAGGACATGGACTTGATGTGCGGGCGGGAACTGGCGATGTCCCTCGAGCCGCCAAATTGTCACCGAGTCCACCATCAGAATGCAGTGCAGGATCGCCTGAATAGCTGTGTTGTAGACGTTGTATTGCGTGCACAGACCGTCAACTGTTGTGGTGGCTAACTTTCGATGCCAGTCGCGGAGCTGGGCGCGGTAAAACACCTTCCCAGCGCGGGCCGCAACCTCTTCCAAGAACGCCATCGACGGCGGCTCTTGGGTAAACCACGTCGGTGGGGTGGGCAGATGCAGGGGCACCCCATCCCGCAGCGCCCCAACGAGCTCGAGCACTTTGCTGCGGCTGGCGACGCGGTACACGCCCAGCGTAAACTCAACGTCGACGTCGGTCAGTGTGAGGAGCTTGCGGCCATCGATACGGTGCTTATGAAACGCTGCGACACAATCGGCGGCACCGTAAGCTGTCAAGAACTCCCCGACTTGCGCTATTGTCATGGCGGCTGGGGAATGCTTCCACGCCAACCGCGTGGCGTCAACAGCGAGCACGCCGATCGTTTCAGAAATGCTGGAAGCGTCTTTGGTCGATGCGTCGTTGGATTTTGAAGTGGTGGCAAGCTGATAGTTGCTGGTTTTTGAAATAGTATTGCCGATTTCGCGGCCACGACGGCTCCCTCGTCCGACAAGCGGGAAGCAAGCAAACGGACCGCAACAATGCTCACTGAAGCACTTTACGGCGGGGTCGTGCGCCACATCTTCACACACCACTACTTCCTGGCATAACACGTGAAAGCCATGCTGAGGATGCGATCACGTACTTGATTCACGACACTATGGAAACTCACGCCTTCTGTGGAGAGCAACGACTTGCCAAGCATGCCGCTGTTTGAGGAGCTAGCAGTGTAGAGAAGGTGACTTCGTTTGGGCTGGACAAGACCAATGTAGATGTCGCATTGACCACTCTTGAGACATTGCTGCACAAGCGACACAACCTGGCGCTGGAGCTGTAGCAGTGTTTTCGACCCTGCTGACGCTTCAACGTCGGCAAGTTTCACTAGAGCTCGTTCGTAGTACACCCTGGCGCCAATCATAGTTTCGACATCGGCTGGATACAAGGTTCCGCGAAGGTGCTGGTTGTTGTGATAGAAGAGCCGCGCACTGCGCGCGTACCGCGCCGCGGTCACGTCGCGACGTGAGTTTGTTGCTACGTGTTTGAAGTCATGGCGTAGCGACGGGGGGACAAAAAGATATCCGTCGAGGATGCGCAGCTCTTCTATCTCCTTTTCTGCGTGGATATGGCGTGATTCTTCTTCTGCAAAGAGCGCTGCATCCTTCTCGGCAACGGTCGCCGTGGGCATGACAATGTTGCCACGCAATGTCGAGACTTGTACCGGATTTATCCGGATAGGCCCACTCCATGCGTCCGGAATAAAAAAATACCTTGAAATTTGTAACAATTAAATTGCCTCCTGAAGTTTCGAATTCGAAAGGTCGCGCGATCTTCCAATCGGCTTCGGCGTCGTAAGTCGGGATGAACCGACAGGAAAACGATCGCTAGACTAGCATGCCGGCTAGCTGACGTGCTGCATATTCGGAACGTCTCTTTGGCCGTTGCGCGTGGGCACGCGTTGTGCCGCCACTCGCTCCAGGGGGGCTCTGCCTGCTTTGCAGTCTCGACGTACCGTATGATCCCTTATCTTGGATTTTGTATGTGGCGGACAAGTCCATATGTGTGACGTGCGTCCAGGAGAGGTGACGCTCTGAGGACGACCAAATTATGTCATCAGCGATGCAAGTATATGGGAATTGCGGTGCTGGTATTTCTGTATTTTCGGCAGAAAGCACTCCATACAAATGCTAAACTTGATTCTGGACTCCACGGACGTATCCCGTAGAAGGAATATCATGTTTTGTATGTGTGTCAACCAACCGTGTATCTACCCCGCCCCAGAATCGTAACTTTGGCAATGTGACTTGAATTCAGTATGGTGGCACCTCTCGTGAAACTCAGTCGGGCAAAGAGGTGCACTCGTCGAGCAACCACCACAACGCCGCGAAGAAGTGACCGCCGTTGCGTACTTCCGACAGTTGCAACGACGTGCATGATGGCTGCTCCAGCCGCGGCCATGCGTGGCGATGAAGGACTATCGAAGCTGCGGTTATCGGTCGCGAGCCCGTCGAGCAGCGTGTCGTCGCACGGCCCGGCCATGGAGGTCGTGAAAGCTGGGTATCTGAGCAAGTACAACCGTGGCAAGTGGAATGCCAAACAAAAGTGGCGTCAGCGATGGTTCGTGCTCGAGAACGGCGTGCTCAAGCTCTTCAAATCGGCTCCGTCGCTCAAGAGCCGCAAGAAGGCCATCCCGCGGGACGTATTTGTCCTTGGGCCCTCGTCAGCGCTGACTTTTCCGAAGGAGGACCTGCCGACTATCACGCCTAGTCCGTTTTGCTTTGCCGTGCACACGTTCGACGACACGAGGTCCCTCTTGCTCTGTGCCAGATCCCAGCAAGAGTTTTGTGAATGGATCGCCGTCATCTCGGCGACGATCCATCCCGAAGCACCACCTGTTGTCCCACCAACTCCCGTATACGCGTTAGAGCAATTGCAAGAGCTCGGCAACAAAGTGGCTGCGCCTCCAGTGATCACGACTTCTCCTTCTTTCCGGTCCATCTTCGAGTCTCGAAAGGTCGCGCTCGGAGTTGGTGTTGTGCTAAATCCCTTGATGGTGCTGCACGTCGACCTTCTCATCACGGCCATTGCACTGCTCGCGGCGGCGGGCTGCCTCTGCTTCTTCTGGACAAATCGGCATGTCGCCGCGTCCAAAGGCAACGCGGCCGTTCGGTGTCGGTTGTTGTCGACGGCACCTCTCGAACTCGCCGCCGCCGTTCCACCACTGTTTCCTTTGATTGAACCGGCTGTGGAACCTGCGCCAGGTCTGCTCCATCTCTATTTTGGCGTGAGCAACCTCATCTTGTGAATTAGTTGTCTGCGACAAACGGCCATCGACCGATGTTGGGCTGTCGCGTAGCTCAAAGGGGGCTGTTGGCTACGTCAATGGTACGCTCGATATCTGCCCAAGTCGAGTCGGGAATGAGTCGTCGTGGGGTTTTGCATCAGGCACGAAAGCGTTTGCAGGATGCTCGCTGACGTCGGTGGCGCCCGACTTGGCCGACACAGCCAAGGGCAGCTGGACGCAGTTGGATGCTACCCGTTTCAACGTTCGTCGGGGTAAACCCTTCCGTGCCCAGAAGCTCGTTGTGGAAGCCGCGCATATTCTTTGTAGGACCCAACTACAAGAAGAATAAAGTCAAGGCGCCATCGGGCCCTGCGCTTCTCGAATTGGTGGCCACCGACGTCTTCCGGGTATGTCACGATGACGTCCCATGGTCTGTCTCACAGACGGCGTCGTAGTCGGATTTGAAAGTCGACAACATCGGAAGCAAGATTCAACTGCCCCGCGACGCGGACGGCCGGTACGTTTGGCACCAAAAGTTGCTCTCTATCCAGCGTGTGAGGCCCACGGGAGCGGCGCATTTGTATCATAGCACGGACCTGCTCATCTTGAACACACAAGTCCCGTGCTATACCCCCGCGAACCCCCTGGTGCGTGCACGTCCATCCCTTTGTGGGGTCGCTCGGACCCATGCTTTGGACGGTTGTAGTGGGGCGAGAGCAAGACGGATGGCGTCGGATTCAATTTCGTCGTGTACTTTTCAATTCCCTCGGCAATTCGGGCCCAGCTGGACGCCAAGCACGATCCGGTGAACCCACAGTTGAGGGTACGTCAGTGCATGGAGGAGGAGGTGATGATCTCGATTTAGCTCTTGAAGTGGTTTTTGGAAGAAGACAGCGCGGTCCGCGATCGGCTCAAGGCGATTGTGATGGTGGCGAATCCTGCGGACCAAAAGCTGGGCCGCATGGTACGAGCTCTGAATGACATCGCCATGGTCAAACGAGAGCGTCGGTTCCGGTAGGAGCGCACGCTGCTGGACACGTACAATGGCCAACCGATCATGACGCGGCCGGAACATCGGTTCTACCGCGGGGACGGGTACTTTGAAGTCGACATCGACGCGCACATTTTCAACTACCTCGCCCGAAAAGGACTGACCGGGATCACGCAGCACTTTGGCCACATGGTGGTCGATTTTGGCTTTGTCATGGAAGGCCAGGACGACGACGAGTTGCCGGAAAACATTTTTGGAAGCGGACGGCTGTGCCGCGTCGATGTCAACACAGCCCACCACCTCTCGTTTCGGTAGTGCAATCCCCACACACTTGTAACATTATTTCTTGCAAATTCTTTACAAAGCGATGATGCCTCCGCGACGCGAGGCCAGCAGAACCTCTATCACGCTTCCCCAACCTCCCCGATTTTGTGCAATGGAAAGCTTCATGGAGCTTCTGCTGGCGCAAAGATCCATTTATTCCAGCAAAGTTCGTCGATGGAATGACCCGTTGGCCAAGGGCTACGACGTGTGGACAGAAGCTCAAACGTCGCATAGCTATAGACTTGGCGCGGCCGCCGATAGACGGCAAGCGACGTGCAGTCGCGTGAACGACTGAAGCACCATGATAATAATGGCGACAGCATCCCTCGAACAGGAAACGACTTGGAAGAGAGTAAATACGCGAAGGGATTACTAAAGGGTGGGGGAACTAGGCTAGCCGGGGGGCGTTTTTCAGGTCGACTTTGCACAGCCTGACGCATCCAAGGATTTGCTCGGGGACTTCGTCATCTTCCTGGCCTTCCAGGACAAAGCCAAAGTCGACGATCATGTGGCCAAAGTGATCGGCGACGCCGGACAGACCCTTCCGCGCGACAAAGTTGAAAAGGTGCGCGTCGATGTCGACCTCGAAGTACCCATCCCCGCGGTAGAACCGGTGTTGGGGCCGCGTCAAAATAGGTTGGCCATTGTACGTTTCCAGGAGGTGCTTCTCCTACTTCCTTGGTCAGACTGGGAGATCCCATCGAGGAACGCACCATGCGGCCGACATTTTGCTCTTCTGGGTTCACCACGATCCCGATCGCTTTCAGCCTGTCCGTCTATGGTCGCAAACTGGTTGAGAGAGAGAGAGTGTGCGACTCCGCCGATGGCTTACAAATGCATTTCCTTCTTCCAAAAAGCCACGCAGGAGCTACAGGAGGTCGCGGACGTTCAGTCAAGACGGAGGTTTGCCGTGATTACCTTAATTGGTGGTTCCATTTCAGTTGGATCGTCCAGCTTGGCTCGCACGTCCGGTGGAATCGCAAAGTACGTGACAAAGTTAAACCCGTCGCCATCCATCGTTTGGTCGCCCCACTATCACGAGTCGTTGGCCATGGGGGTGATGGCAATGCGAACGGCGTAGTACCAACGGGTTGGACGGGGGATAGCAAGGCACTTGGCAGTTGATGATCAAGAAGTCGCGCCTGCGGTAGCCAAGACGTTGGTCTAGCTGGTGAACGATCGAAGGACCGCACCGGTTGCCGTCTCGGGGGCTGGGCAGGTCAACGACGCTGCCGATGTTGTCGATTTTACCACACGACTAAGTCGGATGCCATGCAAGTGTTAGCTCGAGACGAAGAATGAGGTCGTGTACCCGGTAGGCATCTGTCGCCATCAACGTTAATAGAGCTGGAGCGGACGGCGCTTTGGTCTTTGTGCGGCGATAACTCGGCCCTGTGCCGCCTGTTGTTAGAGTGCAAGAGGCGCAAAGGGACTAACCTTTCCGCACGTTGAACCGCGACGCATGAAGCTGTGTCCAGCAGCCCGAAACGTGTGGCGCAGAGTCAGTGGGGCATTCTTTCATGGAGCATCCCGCCACAGCCTTAGAGCCTGCATTTCAGCCAGCCAACTTGAGATGTATCTTGGTGGATGGCATCGGATTGACGTACCATTCACCGTGCCAGACACGGGGGGTTTGACGGGAGAAGCCAGCGTGGTTGGTCGCGCGGTAGGAAACCCGCCTGCTGCTGCTGCGGAGCCCCCGATGGCTACATTCTTGTCGTGCGACGGGCGGCCATCTTTTGGCCGGATGTGACGCCATAAAAGAGCCACGTTAAGGACTATCACAGTGGCCAGCACGATGTGCCAACTGCCAAACCGCAGCATGGCTACGCATTGATTTCATACATATCCAGATAGCATCACGAGGAAAAAGTGGCGCATACACACGCCAGGAGCAGGAGAGGTGAAGGTTGAGACAACGTTTTCACTTACCCACGATAGCATTCACCACCGCCAACGACCCTAGCGCTGTGCCAACGTCACCTGCTTGAAGGGAGCTCCAGAACCCCCCCATTCCATGTGACGCTGCTATCGACGTTTTGACCTTTGTCGCCTATAGATGGAGGAAAACATAACAACTTGCACGGGCGACTGCGAGCGATTGTTACTTTGCTAGAGGACGCCACCGGAGACGCAGCAGTCGGCGAATCTTCGTCGTTGGAGGCTTCCAACTCTGTCCGCATTAACTCGTCGAATACCGTCGAGCTTGCCACCGCCTCCATAGCTCCACCCGTTGTGCCGGAGGGATCGATTGCATTCGAGAGCATGTTGGTCCAGTCGCGGAATTCGTGCTCCGAGTCTGCACACACCAGCAATGACGTGCCGCCAACCGTCACAGCAAAGCAAAACGGTGTCGGCGTGCCGCGCGGCAAGTCCACTTGGATGGTCAACCGAGCGCCGGTTTCGTGCAACGAGTATGACCCTTGTGGTGACGACGCCTGGCGACGCGCAGTCCGCTTGAACTTGAAGTACACAAGCTCTCCATTCGCGTTCAGTTCAAACCACCGCTGGCGCCACCTCCGCCGCTTCCACTTGCCCGTGCTCAGTTTGTTGAGGTATCCACACATGAGCGGTCCATCTTGCGTCATCAGGCTTGGCTGGGCATCCACATCAGTCATGTCTAGCGATGCATCCGTAATCGTCGCTGTCTCTGGCCCGCGGGTGCTTTGGTTCTTGGTGCTTGTCCGACCGTCGGCAAAACTATGTTGCGAGCAAAGCGTACGACACGATGGCCCACCTTGGTGTCGATGCGACGAGGTTCTGGAGCTCGGCGACGGGTCGAAAGTGGCGACTGAAGCCGCGAACGATGTGTCGGGGAGCGAGCTGTCCTGTACATCATCATTGGCCACCGATTTACGCGGTGACCTCGACAACGCTCGCCTCATGCGACGACCGGATGTAGTTTTCCAGTGCAGTTCAACCACTGCGAAACCCCCTAAGATAGCCAATGTTCATTGAAGCGTCGTTTCCGGTAAATACCCGGATCTCCCACAACAGACTGCAAAATCCCGGTCACTTCAAATTGTGGCAAAGGCATGACCGACGACATCGAGCCTTCGAGTTTCCACGCGAGTTGCTTGGCTTGCTCTCGTTGAACAATATCCAAGTGAAGTCCAGGGTCAAGACCTTTACAACCATCGTGTCCACTTGGCACAAGGCAACGCCCAACAGGACGGGGGCAATGATGGGAACGAGGTTGGCCATGGTGCACGCAGCGGCACGAACGGTCGACGAAGACCCAAGTATCAGCATGAGGAGTACACCCTTGAACAAGGGGGACGTGACAATATCGTGTCGGAGGCGAAAGAGAGGAGGCGAAAGATCCCAACCTAGCTCTCATCCCTCCAATTTTATCAGCACTTCGTTGGTGAAGTGCATCCATGTTGTTCAATGCATGACATCTCTCGTCTCGTAGCGGCAGCCGGCGTTGGCGATTCTGTGCCCGGAGTACGCTCTACTTCCAGGGGCGCATGGACTCAGAGGACACACCTGTTGCTGCGTTCGTACTAAGTACTACTAGTACTCTGCACGAAACCCGACGAATTACTACTAGTACTACTTGTAGTACCAAACGAAATCGTCGCGAAGAATGTCCCGAATGCACACAAACGGCTCGGCTCGTGCGAGTCTCGGCCCTTTCCATGCCCGTCTCGCTGCTTTTCAAAGAGTTCTTGCGTGCACGCGTTGTAAGAACGAACGACTTTGCTGCCCTGGGGGTGACATCGGCCAACGATAGGCGGAATGTTGGTATTGTCCGCCATGCCACCTGCGCTTGGGTTGACCAACATTCTCGATCGGTTTCCCGTCGACTTCGATTAAGATATTGGAATGGCAGCGCCACAGTTGAGGCTGCAGCCGTCGCACCGCGACATCGTCGGCGGTGTTTTGGCTGTGGCCGCGTCCGTCGTGTCCAACTTTGGGGTGAACGTCCAGAAGTATTCACACACACAAGAACAGAAGAGACCCGTGGCCGACCAACGACCGTACATCTTTCGCCCAGTGTGGTGGGTCGGGTTGATCATGGTGATTGTCGGCAGTATTGGCGATTTTGCCGCGTTCGGGTTTGCCACACAAGCACTTGTGGCGGCACTCGGCGGTGGTTCCACGCTCATCGCGAACGTCATCATTGCCAACCAGATGAACCAAGAAACGTTGTATCGGTCTGACTTGCTTGGCGTACTTCTCGTCATTGCAGGCGTTGTCGTCATCTCTGTGATCTCGGAGCCTGACATCACGTACCCCTTGCCCGTCCTCGAACAGTTCTTCGCTCGTCCAGGTACACCTTCGTCCATCCCCCTTCTCGGCGCGACCACGCCATTCTCATATCCCTTCGCAGAGTTCCTCGTGTACATATCATGTGTCGTGATTTGTGTGATCACGATCTTGGCCAAGATCAAGGGGTCCCTGGCGCACACGCTGAAGAGTCAGATCCGGTGGTCCCATCAGCGTCAAAAGGACATTGTCAAGGTGATTCTTCCATCAGCTACAACGATTCACGTGCTGACAAGTGAGTAGAGAAACGAGCTGCGGTTCCAAGACTTGGAACGCCGAATGGATGCTTTGGAGGAGAAGCTGCTGGCCGGACAAGAGGACGGCAGTCGCCACCTCCACTCGAACGTCGCCCATCACGAACCCCGCGGAATCCCAACCAAAGAGTCGCCGCGTAAGCCCGACGCGGTCCTCGACACGACTCAGTCGACTTCGGTCCCATTCTACTATGCAACGTGTTCTGGCATCGTCGGTGCGATATCCGTGCTCCTTGCCAAGTGCTCCGTCATGATGATTGCGCTCACGATCGAAGGGCAGAACCAGTTCAAGTACCCCGTTACGTACTTGTTTGTGGGCGGCATGATCACGTGCATTTTGATCCAGACGCACTTGCTTAACATGGCGACGTCGCTGGGGGACACCATGACGGTGTTTCCTGTGTTTCAGGCGTTTTGGATCACGTTCAGCGTGGTGGGAGGCATCGTATTTTACGACTCAGAGCGAGAGTTTACGCTGGAGAAGTGGGTCTTGTATCCGCTGGCGCTGTCGTTCATTTCTCTTGGCGTGTACTGCTTGATGCAACATCCATCCAAGAGCCTCGCCGCGTCGACGGGGCCGTCCAAGGAGGGAGTTGCAGCCCAAGACGACGATGGCGACCGGGCCTTTGCGTACGACGATAGAAGCGCTGCCTACACTGGAGACGATACCACGGACCGCGCGTCGCTGCTGGTGCAATTTGAACTGGATGCTGTGCCCCTCGCGAACGCCGACGATGTCGATGCGTGCTTGACGACGTCGCCGCTGCTGTCATCGGCAACGTCGAAGCCAACCAACATGAAAATGAAGAAACAAACCACCAACGATGGCTACGTGCGGTTGGACGTGTAAGGATCGCTTCGGCTTGCCTCGCCGTTTGCTAGCCGCGTGGTGCTGGACAAGCCATTCATTTTTGCAGCTACATGTACATCGACAACATGGCGTTTGACTTTGTCGTGAGGTGCATGACGTTATATTTCAAATTGCAGCCACGCCGCCAGCTCAACATCGTCTTCCTTCTCTCCATGAGAGAGCAACTCCATCCGTACATGCTGTGGGCTGTTGTCGTAGGGGAGAAGCAGCCTGGCCTTCAACGTTGAACTGTGCTGTGCATGCTGGCACGTCACGCCTCAGACCAACCCCCCCTCGGATGGTGCATTCGGCACACCGAACGAACGGAGTCTTTCGTACGATCTCTCCCCCAGGATGTGCTTGCCGTGTAAGGCGGTGACGTAATCCTGGGACGCCCAGAGCTCGCACTCTCGTTCAAACAACGTCGTCGCCCCATTTACGGCGCTGGCCACGGGGATCATGGCTTGTGCAGGTTGGTTTGGCGTCGATGACGCAGACCGAGTCGTTAACATGACATCGCGGCCGCAGAGATGATAAATACGAGTTCAAATTACACTGTGAAGGAGGACGTTTAATGGCGCATGAGCTGAGCGTCGATCTTGGCTTCCATGCGGGCCAAGTCGCACGTGAGCTTCTCGATCTGCTCCGAGTGGACGCCGAGAGTTTGCGACATGGAGATCTGCTGCGTTGCGAGCTGTTGCTGGGTCAGCGTCGTTTGACTGAGGAGGTTCATGAGGAGGCTCTCCAGGTTGTTGTTTTGGTTGTGCGTTCCAACCATGTCCATGGTGCTGTTGGTGTCTTGGTTGCTCTCGGCCAGCACCAACTGGTGATTTGATGGGTGGAGCGGTGCCTTGGGGGGCGGCGAGTTGGTGGACATTGCCGTGCGTACGCTGTCGGTGCTGATGCTGCTCCCGCGCGTGCTGCGCGTATCGTCGCTGCTGCTTCGTCGTGCCGCGTACTTTTCGACACGATCTTCTTTGATGATCAAGTGCTCCATCGCGACGTTGGCGAGCTTCTCCAGGACGGACGCATCGCAAGTCTCCCGTGGCGCCGTGTCGAGGACGAATACGGTGCCGACAACGAGACCGGTGCGAGCGTCACAGATGGGGGCCGACGCATAGAATCGGACGGACGCGGCACCGGTCACGAGCGGGTTGTGGCAGAAGCGAACGTCCACGGCGGTGTCCAGCACCACCAGTGGTTCCTTGGACACAATGGCGTGGGCGCAGAACGCGACATTGCGCGGGATCGACGTTTGCGCGAGACCAACGCTTGCTTTGAACCACTGGCGGTCGGTGTCAATAAAACTCACCGCCGCCATGGGGCAGTTGAGGCGCTTGCTAACGAGGTCGCAGATGTTGTCAAATACAGACGACGGGGGCGTGTCCAAGATGCGTAGGTTGGCCAGCGCACGTAAGCGGTCCGACTCGTCAAGGGGAATCGGCGCGCGAGGCCACGGGTTCTCCCAGCTGTAGTCGAGCTCGTAGTCGAGCTGGTTGGCCGACGCGTAATCGTAATACTCTGTTTCAGACCGAGCGGCGGGCGACGTGAGGTGGCTCGACAACCAGTTGCGCGACGCATCGTCCGTGATCATTGTACTGGCGTTTGTGGCGGACGCGAGGGGGGATCCAAGTTTCTGTGCGCTGCTGACCATGACAATGCACGACAGGCACACGCGGACTTTGGTCGTCCCGATCGAAATAATGTTGACGTTCTTGTGCAGCGTGCAGTTGCGGCACACGACTTCGCCGCACATGCGGCAGTGGTGCTTTCGGCGAAACGTGCTAAAGTTGCGCGTGCACACGTGGCACATGGACCGCTCGTAGTCGCAGACCCAGTCGTCGGCGTGAACGAGCTGATCTACGACGAGGACCTCTTGGCTAGACGATGCTGTGGCGGAGGTCGGCGACGGGCGCATCGTGTGGCTCTAGTCAGCCAAATTTCAAACTGCAGCCTTGCCGCGATCCTCGCCGCGACGTGGCTTGGTGGAGTCATGAGGTTGGATCCGCCATATCGGTTATTTGCTTTGCCATAAAATCGAACGCCACGACACGTTTTTTCTCAACTGGTAGCGTTTTGCCACTGCGTTAAACAATCTTGACCCGACGAGAACATACAAACATTAATGTTATGACGTGGCACCATTTCGTACGTACACGTTAAAACCACCCCATTTTGGATTTGAAACGGGTCTGCCGTGCCGTGCAAGAAGCCAGCGAACTATGCCGCGGGTCGCCACTTTTATGCGTGGGTCGTGAGAATGTGTGGCAGGCAGCTATGTCTCTGTGGTAAAGCGGGACCACGGCAAGGACTGTACTGGCGTGGGTGCAAGGAGCGGACACGGGGAGAGTGCTGCTCGTTGGCGGGCCCTGCAGCTTTATGCGCAGCACGAGGTCGTCGCGCCACGACAGGCGTCGGCGTGCGACTGAATATTCAAGCTCCGTTCGTGCTGGATTACTGCACATTTTTCAACACCGATAGGTTGGTAGGTACAAAGCTCGTCGGTGGTATGCAGGTGGTGGCGTGGTGCATGGAACCGAGGCGGTCTCAGGTCTCACCTCGTCAGGATGAGTTGGTTTCGCTCTGTGCAGTTTTCGGTGGTGGTGATGATATATACCTACCCGCATGTATGTACCGATCACAGCCACGGACTGGTTTCTTCTCGCACGGAGCACGGGGCTCCCCATCTCTCGTCTAGACCATCGTCTTGTTGAGAGAAGCATGGTGGTTGAATCTCTGCCGGATGAGATTTGGTACGCCACACCGGCTGGGCTTTGATCTGTCGCCAGACGCAGCGTCTCCAGCCGCGTCCGCCTGTATACACGCGAGCTCCGAAACGTTATGCACAGTGGAGTTTGGGACCAGCGTCGTGGACGCAACAAACACGCCAAGTCATGGTGACATAATGTCGTATCACTGGCCCAGGATTTTCACGAGCGCAGTCTTTTGTAGCGATGTCAGGTACTTGGGAAAAACGATGTGGAACTTGACGATAAGGTTGCCGCGCGCCGCGTCGCCGTCGTGTGGCGCCACATCCCCTGCCGCCACGGGCATGCCTTCGCCTTGAATCACCTTTTCCGACGTCGGGCTGAGCACTTCGTTGCAAGAGATCGCGAGCTTGCGCCCATCCAGTGTTGGAACATCGACCGTGCAGTCTGCGAGCGCATCGGCGAGCTTCACCTTGGCCAAGTACACCAGGTCGTTCTTGACGCGGGTGTACGTGGGGTGCTTGGCCTCGGCGATTGTAAACACGACGTCGCCAGCCCGAAGCTCCTTGGTTTCGACTCCTTCGTTCTCAAACGTAACCTTGGTCCCGGCCGACCATCCCTTCTGTACCTTGACTGAAAAGACCTTGGTGGCGTCGACGAGCTCGTTGTTTCCTGCGAACCGCGTGCGGACGATCGAGACCTTCTTGGTCACGCCGCCCACAAACAGCTCCTCTAGCGTGCACTCGATAGTCGCTTCGATCGGCGGGTTCTTCTCCGGCCCCTTCCTCTTCAACGCGCCCGCAAACGGCAGCGTGTCGCCAAAGCCAAAGTCACTAAACGGGTTGTTCGTCCCGAAAAATTTGTTGAAGATGTCTTCGCCCTGCCGGTCTTGAAATTGGTACCCTTCGCGGGCATCGCCGTCGGCGTTCGGCACACCGTTGTGCAGCCCTTCATACCCGTACTGATCAAAGATGGCGCGCTTGGCAGGGTCACTCAGCACGTCGTACGCTTCCGATATCTCGTGGAACTTGGCCTGCGCTTCGTCTCGATTAGCCTTGTTCTTGTCCGGGTGCCACTTCATCGCGAGTTTCCGGTACGCCTTCTTGATGTCCTGGTCAGTCGCGCCGCGCACGATGCCAAGGATCTCGTAGTAGTCCATGGGAAGGGAGTGCGTTGTGGCAAGTGCGTGCGCTGGGTGGGTGCGTATCGCCAGAGTCGTGAGCTAGCCAGCGACGCGGTCGGTGCTGTGGAGAGGCACCGCAAACTAGCGTTTCAACGCAGACATTTTTAGTCGCAGTCGTTTCGAGTTATTTTTGGACATTGAACAAGTGCACGTTGACGGATCGTCAACGTTGGCATTGCCTAGCGCGAGCTTGGCACATGCGGCACTCGAACGATGTCGTGCTTCATCCTGCATGCACGGCTTTGGATAGCTCGCAAGCTTTGGCTGCACGAGAAGTAGAGTGCCATTGCCTCATGAACACCGACGAACGGCTGCATGTGCACTTAGACATAATCGCTATTCTCGATGACTAGAGCGTCGAGCATGCAACGATGCCGTGCACGCTCTCGATGGCCTTGACAGCAGCCCGCCACATCTAGATTGCCTGCGGTGGGAACGATGGATTTCATGCACTCGAGCCGTGAGGGGGACTGCCACCTACTCCATGCGATACAGTACGTGACAGGGGATGGAATGGCCCGCTCGCGCTGCATGGCATCGCTACCTTCCGATGAAATCAAGCCCCCGGAATGTTGTCGCCGATGCGACAGAGTATATTGTTTGATATACTCTAAGGACGATCTTTAAAACTGGTCAAACAGCATGAGCATGTGATCGAGATGGAGTGTGGCACGGTCGAGGCGATCGAGGGATCGGCTGACGCGATCGAACTTGTCCAAGTCGTTTTGCTCGACGAGTTGGTCGGAGCGTGCGATCAGGTCCTTGTGGCTCTCGGCTTCACCTTTGCGTCGCGCGCGAAGCTTTACAATCGTGCTTTGCGCGCGCTCGAGGAGGCGGCGAGTGAGGCGGGCGTCGTCGATAGACCAGCAGTAGAGTGTGAACTGCGGGTTGTAATCGGTGCGCTTTGGGATTTCCTGCAAGTTGAGCAGCTTGTCGCGGTACATTTCAAAGAGCCGGCTGCGAGTTTCTGCGGCCGGGAGGAGTGCCATCTCTCCAAGCGTCTTTTGCTCGAGCTGGCGCTGCTCCGTGATGACACGGACGAGGCGGGCGCTGGCGGCGCCGTACTTTTCATGGACAAATGCTTGGATCGACTTGCGCTGAAGCGTTCGCACGATGTTCTGCATGTGCACCGAGTACGTGCCACCGTCGCCAGCGCGAACGGCATGCGTCGGGTCAAACACTTCAGGCGCTGTCTTTGTCAGCATGCCCGACGGGTGCTGGCACATGGCCGTGAGAAAGTTGAGGAGCATCTTCCATCGGTCGTGTTTGGACGGGACGGCGTCGTGCACTTCTGGAATCGCAAACAAGTCCCGCGCCGTCATCGGGAACGATGTCGCTTCGTTTGCGTCGCGCTCGTGGGGAGATGAGTGGGCGAGCATGGCCTTCACGATTGCTTGAGCCACAACATTGATGCTTTCGTGCGCAAACTGGATGCACGTGCGGTGTCGCAGTTCGCGCGTGAGCTGGACGCCACCGTACCGCCAAATCGTGTTTTCTTCCTTCAGCGACACATCTTCGACCAACGCTTGCGGGGTAAATACCAGTCCCGCAGATGGTTCGGCAGACGAAGCCGCGCCGACAGTGGGAAGCTTGGCGCGCTTGAGGCGTCGACGCTTCGTGCCGCTCTCGGACGTGACAGGCTCGACCGGGGTGTCGTCACCGTCCGCCAGAGATGCCAAGCTATTGCTCTCTGCTTGCATCATGAGTTGGACTTCTATAGGAACGGCGGGGTCTGCGGCCGTAGTCGACAGTCCCTTTCGCTTCTTGTGCTTGATCGTGGTGGTCGTGTCGGTTGAATTGGAAGAGGACGACGCTGTCGTGGTGACTGTAGTCTCGAACTCTGCTTCGCCAGAGTCGAAATCGTGGGCTTTCTTCTTGTTAAAATCAAGAGGATGCACGCGCAAGATGTAGCGATTCTTGGCCATGTTCAAGAACGTGTTTTTCAGCGATTCCTTGATGTCCTCGAGCTCGTCCTCGTCCGCTGTAGCATTAAAACGATGAGAAATGCCCAAGACAAGTACAAGCTGCAAAACCTGCAGGAGCATCCGGGTCGGTGCTGGCGGCGCGCCGTTGCTCGGCGAGGGTGGCGGCCATGCCGTCCAAAGACTGATCGAGGCGAATACGGCCGTTCACAAGCAGCTCTTCCATAATGACTTCACCCTGGACGCAAGCAGTGTTTGTTACAAGATGCAGCAATGCGTAGGCATTGCCGTACCTCCTCTCCAAAGACTTCGCGGGCCAGTTCAATGTATCGCGTGAAACGAAGACGAAGCAGCGCTTCCTCGTGGTTCAATTCGTACCGAATGATGTACGGCAGCTTCTTCGCTGAGTCTGCAGGAAGCCACGTTGCTTTAATCTCGAGCAGATTGTGTTGGAGGAGCTTTAGCAGCGCTGTCTTGATGTGTTGAGCTTTGGGTCGCGGCTGCAAGTGTGCTGGAGGTGACGACAACGAATGCTGAACGAGTTCGCGCAACGTGTATCCACCGTCGTCAGCTCGAAGGAGAACAGACGCCACATGCTCAACAACATCTCCAAAGTGTTCCTGCAGGAGGTTTAGAGCAAGGCGGCGCCGCGGCGGCGGCACAATCATGGCCTGTGGATCAATGCAAAGCTCAAACGGCGTTGATTGGCTGTTGCAAAGCAGAAAGGATGGGTCCCCCCGTCCATATATCGAAGAAGAGGGACGCTTGTCATACACAAATCAAGATTAAAATATTCAGTGCACCCCGCAATATATCTCCCAACTGCCCACGATTCAACGAAATTTAATGTATTCGGTTGCAGAAACATACTAAAATCAAATGATTTTTAAATATATCAAAAAGAATGCTTGCAACACGGACAGAACGAGTGGTTTCACGGTGTCGCGAATATAAAATACGTATGGTGGGATGTAAACTGAATTTTAGAATGTAATAAAATAGATTACTGCCGCCATTCAAATCCATCTCGTTGACCAAAGTCGCGTGACACACACCCATCATTGAAACCCACGCCGTAGGTCGCATGAAGGTACGCCGGAGGAGGCGCCACGTCGTCGTTGCTGCGCGACCTCGTCCTCACGACTTGGTTCATGAGCGTAGAAGTGCATTGTCCTCATCTCAAGGCAGAGTTTCTCTGCTGAAAACAAGAGCAACAGTGCGTCGCTCGACGCGATCTTTAACGCCAAGAAAATCAAACGCGTGGAAATCGATGGATCAGCCGAAGAAAACACACAACTGCGCAACGACCTGTTCGCGATCAGCGGTGTCCGCGGCACGTACCCGCAGGTGTTCTTCCAGGTCGAAGGGTCCGACAAACCTGAATTCGTCGGCCTCTTTGACACGATTCAGGTACGTCAACGCCAATATGCTGTGGGGGTTTGCGTGCTGTCTGAACTGAACGCTCGATTTCGTTTACACACGTCGATACGTCATGACATGGCCTTTCTACAGGAAATGAACGAGATGAACGACTTGCCGGCCGACTTTATTCAACAGAACAACATCGTTACCTTCGACGCTGTCTTTGCTGGTACCCTCTACACCCAACATGCTTGGTGATCCTCATGCTATTGTTGCCTGTAGACGTTGAGCGAATCTAAGTGTCGTTGGCCCACTCGATTCACATCCCTCCGTTGCCGTTCCCTGCGACCTTCGAACGGCGACGATGCCCTAGATCCACTCCTTCCTTGACGACATAACTATCATGCATTTAACACCCTTTCCGATCGCCATTGCGCGCACTACCCGGCAACTCTTTCCTTGCTGCGATACTCTTTCCTTGCTGCGATTTTTCTATACCAGTTCAAAACGCCATCGTCGCTGACGAAGGGCGTGTCTCATGCGGACCAGGAAGCAGTGCTACATCCTGAACGGAACACAAATGAACCCTTCAGCCAACCCACATCACGTACCCACCAGCATCACTGCTAGAGTCTCATCAGGAAGGATGGAAACATCTGCAAGAGTTGGCGACGGGTCTTCGCTCATGCATGCGATGGTGTCATCGCAAGATGGCCCGAGGGGTTCCTGCAGCTTAGATGGGGTTTGTGGCGCATGCAATGGGCGCCCCCCAATGTTCAAGAATGCAGAGGACTGTCGCGAAGTGAAAGGTGGAATTGCTCGACCATGCCGTGAAACCCACTGCCGCGTCAAATCGAGCGTTGCCGCGCGCTATGCGTATGAAGGACATGAAGGACGGAGAATGGTTCGGGAGGGCAAGCGAGGGGATGGTTTGGGGTTACGTCGACAACGCGTGCAACTTACTCGAGACATGGGCATCCAGCTCCTTGAAAAACGTTGTGTGGGTAAACGTGTCCGAGGAAATGCACCCTCCTGCAGGAAAAAGTCGTCAAGATTTTGAAACGGATCTGTTTGTCGCTACCATGGGTTTCACCAGGAACGCATGTGCAAGTGCCGCCGAGAAATGCCGGGAGGTGCGCGGCGTCGACGATATCGAGGAGGTGGCCGCGGTCGCAAAACTCGACTTTGTCGCGGACAGCCGCCGGTAGGAATGCCTGGATGATTCGATAGATCGCGTTGAAGAAGAACGGGGCGTGAACAATGAGCACTTTGAAGAGAGTCTCGGGGTAATGGTCTTGGTTCAACGACGTGATCGTCTTGACGACGGCAAACACTTCGGACCGAAACGTGTGCATGCCAATGCCGCTCAAATCGTAGATGATCACGAGCTTCGGCAAGTCCTACGATTCAAAGGCATGTAAATAAAGCAGAGCGGCACGAACGACACACCTGCGCGGCGAGGGAATGCACGTGGTACTCCACTTTTTGCGTGTGCGCGCGGACGACGTCGGCCTCCGTGCACACGCGCAGAATTTTCTGTACGTCCATGTACCCGGTGCGCTCAATGTAAACGTGATGGCCCATTTTGTCGGTTTTGTGGAACCCTTGAGGCTACACGGGTATGAGTGCACGCTGCGACACAGACGTACGTTGTAGCGACGGATGATCTCGAGCTTGTCGGCAGGTAGAGCGAGACCTGACATAAGTTTCGGCATGTCCACTTCAATACGCCACACAATGCTGTTGCGAAGCATCGTCAATGCGGCTTCCTCGTCGTGATTTCTTGCCACAAGGTATCGATTCAACACGGCGTCAAGTTGGCCAGGACGGCACAGGCCCAGCGTTTCAAGACGCTCTTCCGAGTAGTCGGTCAGGATTCGCTTGCGGATAGACGACAGGATCTCATCCGCTGATCGCTTCACCATCGACGATGCCAATCAAGTTTTGATGCATTTCCTTGGGGGCTGCATTCCATCGATATGGGTGCGGCCATCCCAACGTGGTTTCAAAAACCGGAAAAAATCGATTCCATTTGTTCAAATATTTGGCAATTTTTGTGTTTTTCGATATGAAAGGTATTGTTTCGAACGAGTCTCTAATTGAGTTCAAAATACTTCAAACACTCCGAAACATGTTCACACACTGTTTGAAATCGTCGGTGTAAACGCCCAATTGCATGTCGGCTGTTTCGAACGAATTGTAAACGACAAAGTGAACATTTTAATACTAGTTTTAATTTACATTTCCGAATAAAACCATTTCCTACTCCAGTCCGATATCCCCACAACCATGTCGGCATATACGAAGGCCGTTGGAGGCAAGCTTCAGCTGAAGGGAGGCATCGATCTGTCGCTCAAGTAAGATGGGAACGTGTACATGAATACACCTGCTATGTATTCTAATTGCTTATGTGCGTTTGGCTGCTAGGAAGAAGAAGACTAAGAAGAAGACGAGGAAAGCGGAGACGAATGCAAGTGCACGCAGCGACGACGAAGACGACTTCCAACTGATCAAGCTTCAGGGTACGGGGCGTATCCTCACGTCTGGAACGACTGTGATGGGCAAGATGGGCACGAAATTCTTCCACGAGTTGTCGATTGGAGACGCTTTGATCATCAATCACCCCACGTCGTTGAAAGAAGAAACCCGCATTGTGAAGATGGTACTAAGCGACGTTTCTGTCTCGATCAGGTACGAACCGCATCACCTCAAGCACAATAACTTATTGTTTTGTGTCTAGTTCGCCATTCAGTTCCGATTTAGTCTCCACGACCACCTTTTGGTACATCAAGGCCCCTCCAGAAGAAGTCGATAAGGACGCTGTCGAGGTATGTTGTCCTGATGATATTCTCATCGAAAATTGACATCAATCTTGCGTACATAGTCGAAGAAACGAAGCAAGAAGAACGATGAAGAGGCATCGGCGTTTGGCACGTACGCAGGCGGCACCACTGCCGGCACTGAGTTCACTTACCGCGTCAAGAAGGCCGGCGTATACGGCGGCTACGCAATCATCAAGGAGGTATTTGCACCCACCCGTCCATGGAACACAAAGGTTTCATGGCGCTGGTCATGTAGACGGCTGACGCGAACCGGTCACGGGAGGAGCTTCTCGACATTCGCAGCAAGCGAAAGGGTGATCGCCACTGCAATTAGGTCAACTTGGTTTTCAGCAAACAGTTGGTGTTTTGATCCAATTTTCGCTTTTCCCATACAATTGCAAGCGTCTGGGCTCAGAGTTTTGAGCAAAATTAGAGTTTTCGCTTCAGTAGCCCAGCAAAAAAATCAAACGAGTTGCCGTCGGGGTACAGCTCGTACTTTTGGCCGCTGTCGCTTGTCGCCAAGAGACACCCAGTGTCCGTCAGGCCTGCATCGCACGGTCATGAGGAACGATCCGAGAAGTTATGGAGTTCCAGGCAATGGATACCTTGGATGGTGGCCTTCATGGCTGGCTCGCCAGGTTTGTCGCCCTGGACCTGTACTACTTGGTTTGTGTGCAGCCAATTGGCCGTGTACTCTTCGACAAACGGAGCGAACCCTTGGGCCTTGAACTGCTCCTCCATCGGCTCGAACACGTTGCAAAACTCAACCAGAAACGCTTCCCTGCATATGTGTCAGGTAACGATGCGTGGAGATCAGCGTGGCTGGCAGCTCATTACTTCGTGATAGGGGACGGCAGCAGTTGGTTCAAGCAGATTGTTGGGTTGTTGTTGCTGACGTTGATGCCGATCCCTGCACACCATCACACGTTTGTGCTGACATGGCATCGTCGTTCGATATACCTGTCGTAACGTGGAATTGGCCTTGGAAGTACTCGGACTGGCACAAAATTCCACCAAGCTTGAGGTTGTTCGCATACAGGTCATTTGGCCACTTAATGTACACGCTCGTTGGAGTTGCTGCGGCAAACGACTTGACGGTGCGCACCAGGGCAAGGGAGACGAGATATTGGGCAAACGGCAAACTCGTGCCATCGCTGAGAGAGCTCTGGAAGGAAAAAGTCAAGCAACCTTGAGGGGACACCCACGTGTTAGAACCACGACCTTTACCACCATGTTGCGACGGTGTCCAACACACCAAACGAAAGTCGGGCTGCACATCAGCGGATCGCAGTTCGAGCGACACACGTTGCAACAAGGTTTGAGTCGACGGCAGACTTTCACCGTACAAGACGTGCCGGCCAAGGTGTTGGGTGCGCAACTTGGTCAGTGGCAGGATGGCATCATTGTTCGACGACGACGGAAGTTGAACATGGGAAGACATCGCCCACGACTGGATTGAAGCAGGTACACCCGAGGTAGAAAGAAGCAGCATTGGCACTGCGTTATTGTCGGTGGCACTCATGAAGGAAGCAGCAAGGTGAAGGGGTCGGACGATGAGACGGCACAGAGAACGACCAAGAAGCATTCGCCAATTTGCATCAACTCGAAAGCGCCTACGTACTTTACAGACACATACTTTGTCGGACCTAAGTGGACAAACATACAACTATTAATATTTTTGTTCAAGAAAATAGCTCGGTTGTCATTGCATCAGAAAATTTCTCGATTATTTATTTCTCTGGATGGAAATATATATTTCCTTTCGACAAATATTTTGAATACTTTGTGGCGAAGTTTTGCTAGTGGAAATATACAAGATACGCAGCTTCGGACGGTAAGCCTCGACGGACACATGGGTGGGACGAAGTTTGAGATGCGGCAGTGCCGCTTCGTCTTCTGTGGCGCTGAAGAAGATGAGCCCTTTAGTGTCCTGCTCCCGGTGGAGCCGTCTCCTACACTGAAGGTTGTGCGCAGCCACTTTCCCTTTGAAGGCCGTTTCCACTTCCGCGTCCAGGAGGTGACGTCTGGAGGAAACTACGTCTGGCGCGACCTCGTCGATGAGTCGGCAGTCGTACCTGACGACGCGCTTTTGAAAGTCTTGCAGGTGTCGTCGATGCCGGAACAGTACCCGGTGTATAGCTCGCAGGTGGACAACGCGAACGAACTCGAGGCGTATCAGGCAAGTTTCCGCGAGTCCAGTGGCGAGGACGCATCGGGAGACTATGAACGGTCGTCCAGATCCAAGCAATCTTCGATCTCGACAACACCGCAACTGAATGCTTTGTGGAAGAATACTAAGCACCACCTGAACAAGACGACGGCCAAGGTTTGGGAGACTGTCGAATTCACGGCTGGCCGGTACTTTGGCTCACAGTCGGGTGCCGAGAAGCCATCAGCAGCGGCACTGCAGCAGTTGGCCGCGGGGTCGTCGCTCTCCCGCATATATTTCTCCGACTCAAATCGCGAACACATGGATCAGTTGCGGCGGCTGTGGGGAGCGCTTGCAGGTGATGCTCCATTTGCAAGGACATCGCCGACTTGGATCAAAGAAGGCGGGTTTCCGTCAGAAGATCCCGGGGCAACGCTTAAATCTTGCGGAGTTCTAGGCCTTTATGCCCTCGCCTTCTTCACGGACGTCCATCGCAGTGCCTCGGAAGACATGCGCCACGGAGGGTACCCATACGCTATGGTTGGGCTGAATGTGGCGTCTATTCTGGTGGAAGTGCTGGATCTCGACTCGGGGCGCTTTCTCGAGCGCGACGAAGTGTACTGGAAAGTGTTTGAGGACCCCATCGGGCTCTACGAACTCTTCTCTGTCTCATTCCACGCGTACGACACGTTTTGGAAGCAGTCGAGGGGCGGCAGCACCGCTGCGCGCGACCGGACGTTCCAGCCAACACCCATCGACTTGACCAAGCAATTTGTATGCCGCCTGCTCATGCAAAGCCCCAAGACCGTCGAGGACGTTGTAACCCTGGCCAATATGATTTACTAGCTGCTCAACTGACCGCGATGGATCATTCGTTATGCATCGCTCTTTTTTTGACGGCTCGGCCCTTTCCCGCGCCCTCGGCGCCGCTGGTTTGTCGGTGTCGCGGGGGATTGTGTTGCTTGCGGATGGGCAGAAGATTCGTCACCTCTGCTGAACGGTAATGGTGAAGCCGCCGCCAGAGGCGAGGACGGGTGGTCGTGAACGATGCCGTTCACGGACTTGCCATAGGAGAAAGGGGTGTTGTCTGCCGCGGTAGGTATTGTCGCTGCTTCAATGGATTGTTCGAGCGCTGGATCGTGTGTGCCGTCATCGACTTCTGCAGCATAGTCTTTCTGTGGACTTTGCGGCGCGGATATGAGTGGTCTTTCTCCAGCTATTTCTTGCGATGGCACCAGGTCCTCACAGGCAGTGGCCGTGGTAGGTTGAATGGATGTGCTTGGTGCTTGTACGGAGTTATCGTCCTGGACAATGTCCCTTTCGTCGCCTCGTGTGAGTTCGTCATCTGCTGGATCCGTCGCGAGCTGCGCTGATTCAGTGCCATCGACAGTATCGCCCGCCACTTCAAGAGAGTTGCCGACACGGCATTCCTCTCCGCTGGATACGTCGTCGTCGGCGGCAGCCGGAATATCAGTGGGAATCGGGTCTGCAGCCGCCTCCACGACAGGGGCTACCGGTGTTGGTGGCTGGGAAAAGATTGAGTTACTCGCATAAACACACGCGCGAATGCATTGCTGCAGCGTCGGGGCAGTCGAGTCATCGTCGTCACTCAGTGCCTGGTGTGACAAGGCTCGGTACGCCGACGGCCATCGACGCTGGAGTGCCGCCAGCACGGACCGGCGCTTGAGTGGTGTATCGATCGAGCTGAACAGCGTCGAGTGCTTGATTTCGTCAAGCTATGGGCACAGAATCGTGGGAGAGATCGCGTCCATGTCCAGTCCAACGCACCACACTGTCATGTCGGATGTGGCGAATGGATTGGCCCATTCCAACATAATACAAAATTCCACCCGACGTCGTGGCGCAAAAGAGAACGTCGTCGCTGCCGCCGCCTCGGTCCGTCGCTGTTGCAAACGAGCCTACCACCATCACTAACGTAATTACTTGGCCAGGCGGTGGTCTCGTGTACCCGAGAAGAAAGCCGAGACGCTAAACGGGATGGTAAACTTGAGCTGGGACCCCGCCGCGTTAACAATGAACACGTCCCCGTTCCAGCAACACAACATGACTTCTTCATCTCCGTCCTGAAACAAATTAATCGTCGCCATGGCCAGCAGCGCGTCGGGCAACTACCGCAAGATGGTCTGGATGATTTCGTGAAATGGCAAGGACAAACCAAGCAAGTTGCATGACGCCATCGAATGACGCTGGGAAAACACACACCTGGATGCTCCACCGGAGCGCACCCGTTCCAGCATCTTTGAGTTTGACGTGGCCGTTAAAGTACCCGAAGGCGTCGCACGCAGACGCGCCTTTGGCCTGGACGCCGCTCAGCACGTACGCCCTCCCGCACTGCAGACTGTCTCCTTGCTCCAACACCGTCGACGTAGTTTGAGTCACATGAAGGACATCCCCCGTGTGCAACGACACGAGTAGCGACGGTTCGTCGTCGGGGTCATGTTCGAAGGACGATTGTGTGGATTCAGCGAGAGCAGAGCCATCAAGGGGGCTGCTTCGAAAGAATGATTCGACCTGGGTAGATGGAGATTAATCCAATGCCACCACCAGAGACGGCAGTGTACTTGGCCGGGAACGTGGTGCTTGAAAACTTCCTTCACTGCGTCCAGCTACACGGTTCAGTGAGAGATGAGAGACAAGCGACGGGTTGCATACGTGGGACACGTCCATAAAGTGAATCGAAGAGTCCCTTGTCCCCAAAACCAGCAACGACCGACTTAACATCTCGGCGGCGCTCACATTGAGAGGAATGGCCTAGACTGAGTTGCTCAGCAACGCGGCAATCGAGTCGAGCAACGCACGAATTGCGAGTGTTTGTGCAACGCCAACGCGCCCTGATCGACGGCGCGGCGCAAAACTTCACACGTGCCTTCCGCAGTCATGACGAGAATGAACAACTTTGTGGACGCTGGCAGTGCTTGCACAACCTTGGCAGGAATTTAGTGTCGTCCATGGATGCCAATTTACGGAAAAAGTAGATGCTGGAGAAACCCACCGGGAGAGTCACGATGGACGAGATGCAACCATCCACGGTCAAGGTGCACGCGCTGTCGCACGTCGATAGGCCCTGCCCACGCGAACAACACATCTCAGCCATTCGATCTCATGGTCACAGGTCCCAATATTCCACGAAAACGTGTGGAATCAATTGCATTCACCTTGAATATTGCGAGCTTTCCCGACATGGAACCCACAATGAGCTCGCGATCGCTGCCGGGAGAGTCCACATCGTCGACAATTGTATGGGCATTCGGCATGATCTTGCCTTCAAAATTGAGCAAGCCTGATGGGACGAGGCATACCTACGATGCAGTAGCAGTGCTCTTAGAGAAAAATGCCATCGCATGTGCTTGAAGCAGCAACAGACGGGCACAACCGAGGCGTACCGATCGAACTGCCGCGCTCATGTTTTGAGTTTCCAACGCTTTATCCGGATATGATCCGCATGTGAACCCCTTGAATCATCTCAAGTGTGGGGCCATGACGCGGCAGGTCAACGGACACAGCTTGCCGTAAGACAGCTCACGCACTGCGCAGCATCGTTATTCCGTTATAATCGTTCATTCTTCGAGAACGTATTCCACGGGAACACGTTCCGCGAGCTTCTGTCGGCTGTTCAGGTTCGTCATGTGTGTGAATTCGGGTTTCGAAATGCCTCTCCAGGGAGCCGCGACGATCAGAGTAAATCGACATCCGCACGCCACTACGCACGCAATAACAGACCTTGATCAAACGGCTGGAAGCGTCAAGTGAAGTTGTGTACCGGACGTCACAGGGCCGTACCCCCAGGATTTGACGGTGGCCACCACGTCGGGCTCGCACGAGTCAGCGTCTGGGGTGAATCGGCCCAAGCAACCTGACGAATTCCGGCCCCATGTGAAGACGGACCCATCTTCCGCCAGGGCGCAGGAATGATACGACGATGCTTTCACATCGATGCACTTCATCTTACGCTTGATCAGCTCAGGAATCTTCGCTACACAGGGAGCATGTCCTTCAACACCTTCGACAAATACGACGAAGTGGTCATACTCGGTAGCTTGGCTTGCTTTTGCTTGCCTAGACCCAGCTACATAACCATGCCGATGAAAAGAGATTTCCCAAGGCTTGACGAGCCACCTGGCCATTCAGACCACTGCCAAATGCGTACACCCAGCCGGCTGCGGGACCGGTGCTTCCGCCGGAGCCATGACTCGCAACTTGTCGTGGCGCGGCAATACAAAGCGTGTGCCAGTTGCTGCAGCACACCTGTAGCACTCGTTCGTTCTCGAACGCGTGCACTAAGGTTGGATTGAGCATATCTGCGTTGGACCCGGTGCCCAACCGGCCACCATCGCCACACCCAAACATATAGAGCTGCCCTGTAGCAGCTATGAGACCAGAGTGCGCTGCACCGCACGACACTTGCGCCACGCGCACTGGCACCTCGAGCAACGTCGGGGACGGGAAGCACATTTGGAGCCTCCGCTCGGCAAATTCCCCTTCACGCTTGGTGATACCAAGCCCGAGCTGGCCCCTGTCATTGCCAATGCACTAGCGTCATGATTGCACAAAGCCCACAAGTGGACTTACCCCCAAGCCGCGCCCCATGCATAGCACTTGCCAGCGTTCGTGATGGCAATTGTGTGGGAATTGCCGACCCCGACGGCCACTACCATCGCTTGTGCGAGCGCCTCGACCTGTCGCGGCTGGGCATTCTACAAATCGCTAAGGACGTGCCGCAAGGAGGACACGATTCGAGTCGTCACCTCGTTGCTGTTAGCCACGTGCCCCACACCCAATTCCCCGTAGTCGTTTTTTCCCCACGTGTAGCACCGTCCAGCAGTTGTAATTGCCGCCACGTGGCCTTGCACACTGGCGCAAGCGAACGCTTCCACGCTCTCCATGCGTAAGTAGCGCACGACGGAAGGGTACAGAAAAGTCGTGTCGCCGTGAGGTGGAAGCGACGGCGGGGGAGCCGGAAGGTGAGCTGGTGGCAGCGGCACTGGAATCGTCTTGATCACGTCTGGTTTCGCATGTTTGGGAGTACAGGCAGTTGGCCCAACGCCGTTTCCGCCCCACGAGTATACTTCGCCCGTCGAGGATAAGGCGAATGCGTAGTCGGCGTCAAAGCCCTGGTGACGATGTGTCCCATCAAGGACCAGAAGTGGACAAAGGGGAGCTTACCGTGAATACCTTGGTGATGCACCGCCCCTTGAGGCCCATGATTTCAGTAGGCTCGTTGCATGCGTTGCGGTGGCCGAGCCCAAGTTGCCCCGAGAAATTGTTGCCAAAGCCAAACACGCCTCCCGACGCTTCAATTGCAAGTCGTCAATGACTGAACCTTATGGCAGACAAATACCTTCGACTCTTTCGCGCTTTCGATTCTCCCTCTCGATTCGGCGCCGGTGGGCGAGAATCGCTGGCTCGTTCACCCAATCCTGTAGCCTAGCCACGAGCGCGACCTTCTTCCCGTCGAGATCGACCCCCAATAAGTCTGCCACAGCCTGCAGTTGCCTCGTTGACATCTTTGTGAAGTCGGCACCCGACCAAAACTCTCGCGTCTTTGGGTACGACGCAATGGGCTGGCCCTACACCAAGGAAATGCCGTTGAAGATGCGAGCTCACATTTGCAACTCGCTACAAAACAAAAAGGGACCGTACGTTGTACGTTGGTGGAGCAAGCCGAATCCAGTCGTCGTCGGTCGTCAGGGCTTTCTGCTGCGATCGTTTCCTTGGCATGTCCAGCGGCTTGCGCTTGTGCTCGCCTTCCATGCGCATCTGCGATCGAATCGCATCTTGTAATTGCTCCAGTACCTTTTCAGCTTTCTGCAGTCGAATTCGCTCCAGCAGCGACGCCATCGCGTCTCAATGTCCGTGGCAGTTACAGCGTTACATGGACGGTTTCGTTTTTGAACGAAGTACATAATGCACATGGCAATCGTTCTCTTCATCTCCCCAGCTGTGCCATCCTTCCTCGAGTGGCTCTCGAACATAATGGTGCGCCAAGGATGTCTCGACCCCCATCCAAGGTGACCAATGATCGATTTTGCGACATCAATCGGAGTGCTCGTGATGCCGCTCGTCATCCTGGCCGTCGAAGGTGCCTGAATTAGCCCAGCGGGACGTTCAACACGAACAAGTGCCTGCGGTACTTGCCCAACAACCTCCTCTACAGGTATGCCGTGACGGCAAACGTGGTTCATCTGTATGCCATGAAGTGGAATGGAGTCTTGGAAACAGTGTCACATTAGAGTGATTTTGCTATTGAAAAGTTTCCAGTGAAAGTCGCCAGTGAGCAAAACAGATGTTCTCACTGGCAAATTCATTCAAACAAATTTCCAGTGAAGGTGCTCTCACTGGAAACAGGTTTTCATACTCACCAGTCGTTGATTTTGCCGATGGCTGAGCAGCACGTGGTGCACCCAAGCACCAAGAAGAAACCAGCACGCAGATTCACTCTCCAACAGGACGTAGATATCATAAAGGAGGTGATTGCAGTCTCACCACACGATACTCCATACGGCCAAATGAGTTCTCGATGGTTCGAGGTTGGGAGCAACATGCATGCCATTCACGGCAGTGGTCTGACTGCCAATGGGTGCCGAAAGCGTTGTGACGACCTGCTCGCTGCATTTCACAAAGACTGCATTGCATCACTCCGTGCATCGGGAACCGACGAGCAATACAACGAGCGAGAGCAGCTACTTCAAGACCTGTCAGTAGGCTTCGGACATGATATATCCTGACGATAATAATCTAGATAAGAAGCCAAAGATAATCTATCCCTGGCCGCCATTGCATCTTACTAGTATCATCTATTCCTGGAGCGATTCAAACGCTGATAATCTATCTTTGGACTGGCCCACAATATTGTCATTCTCTAACTCACTTCGACCTGACCATGTCATCCAAGCAACTCTGCGCCTACTTCTTTGTCCGATCGGGCGAGAACAAGTTCACTTGCAAAATCTGCGGGACCCAGCGTATTAAGCCAAGCAAGGCGGGATACGCCAACCTGCTGAGCCACCTGGACACAAAGCATCTGAACTACCCCGAGCTCTTCCATGCAGCATACAATGCTGGATTGACTGGCACGTTACAGCAGCACGGATTCGTGGATGCCAAGGCTTCCAACCTCCATGACTGGGTCGAGTGGGTGGTGGAACGCAATCAGCCGTTTTCGGAAGTGGAGAACCCGTTGACGCGGAAAATGTCCAAACTCGTCCCGATTTGCGTCAAGACGCTGAAGGGCGGCATGGAGAAAGTGACGCGTCTCGTCGAGGCGTGCATCGCAGCAGAAATGCCGAAGTTGTTCGGCCTTTGTTTGGACGGGTGGACGGATGGCTCGAACCACTTTTGTGGCATTTTTGCAACGTACATGGTAGGTGACGATGTTGTCTGTCCTTTGCTGGCCATGTCGCCTCTTTTGGAGGTGGATCGTTTGGACGCTGATGCCCACATTGACTTTATCGATGCAACATTGGAGATCTACGGCAAACAAAAGTCGGACATTGCGTTTCTGACGGCAGACAATTGCACGACGAATGCATCCATCGCCTCCAAGTTGGGCGTTCCTTTGGTGGGATGTTACTCTCACAAGTTCAACTTAGCAATGAAGGCATATTTGCTTGATTTCGAGGTCGATCTGGATTCAGTTCATGCCATTATGCTTCGACTTGGCCGCCTCCGCTGCTCTGGCGAACTCCAACGTTTTACAGACTTGAAACCGGTTACTCGAAACGTTCCTCGATGGTCCTCGGTTTACACAATGTTGAAGCGCTATTTTGAACTGCTGCCAATGTTACCCAAATGTTCATCGTTGCGGGATATTTTGCTCACGCGCGGACAAAATATTCGTTTAGAAAAGCTTTTTGCGTCTCTGGAGCAGCTTGAAGCTGTGACCAAGCGCCTGCAGGCGAAAGATTTGGACATGGCTGATGCTCGCATAATGTTTGATGGGTTGCACTCGCTCCATCCCTCTCTGCCGCATCTCGCCCAAGATGCACCAATCACGCGCAACCCTGATTTTGACTCGGGTGTTTCCAAAGTTTTGGCCTTGCGTGAGGACGAACTCACGGAAAAAGAAAAGAGAGCGATCGAGAAGTTTCTCCTGCAGCCGGGGGCTCCAGCTCGTCCGTTGGACGAGGAAGTCTCGTTTGTGGACGAGCTTTTGGCGCCCAAGCGAAGACGCATGGAGAACTACGCAAGCAACTACTGCTGCTTGAAGTTTGTCTTGCCGACGAGCAACATTGTCGAGCGGCTTTTCAGCTTGGCCAAGTTCATTCTGACTGACTCAAGGAAGCACATGCATCCAGTGAACTTCGAGATGATCGTCTTTCTCAAAGTCAACTCCTCGTACTGGGGGGTGAACAGCTTCAGTAGTTATGGTACTTGAATCAATATATCGCAATACATTGGTCTGGCTTCAATAATCTATTATCTTGTCGGTCGAGTATCGTGCTATTTATCATCGAGCAGGACGTCGTCGATAGATGCAATAGATGTATTATTTCGGGAGCCTGCCTGTCAGACATAGTGTGTCTACATGGCTGAATCGTGACTAACACTGCCTTTGTAGATTGACTCAATAGCCGACAAGAAGCGACAATTCAAGGAAGAGAAGGGAAAGAAAGAGGACAAGCGGGAGGTGGACGGCAACATGATCCGTGAGGCTGCTATGGTCGCTCTGACACGAATCTTGGCTGATGCGGACCACGACAGCAGCGATACCGATGGCTCCTCAACGACTTCAGTAAAACGAGCAAAGAAAGCCTCAGTAGACGGAACAGCAAACGCCATTCTTGCGATATCATCGTTTTTGGAAAGTGCGAACGAGTGCAAGTTTCAAGAAATTACCCTGCAAAGAGAAGCCAACGCCATTGCCGCTGGAAAGTTGGACTTGGAAGAAAAACGGTACCTCTAAGTCAAGTCCGAGCGAAAAGCACGGTTCTCCTTGGAACAACAGGAACGTCTAGCACAGCTAGAATTCTTAAAGGGCACGCTGGAAATGATTCGCACTATCCCAAACAAGAACCAGTAGATAATAAACTGCATTGCGCTAACTCAAAATTTGTTGACTACATGCATGGTAGTTATAGAGTGCAAATACTCCTTGGCTGTTGGACGATTAATTCCAAAGAAGCTTGAAACCTGGTTGCCTTGTTTCATGCATGTGTGCAAGTTAGTTAAAATAACAGCAACACTGTAATGCACTCCAACTAACTGCAACCACAATTTTTGCCCCCCTTTGTAATCAACAAATGTCCACAAATTGCGAACAATACCAAATCCCCACTCGACGCTGACGCGCACAGCACTCATGCGCCGGTTAAATTCCGCTTCGGCCTCGCTCAGCTTGGCTCCTTTATATCCCGACACGATGACGTCGTTGATGCCATAGGCTGGATCGCCATAGATAACAAATCGAGTGTCACCAGTGACAAGCTTGTCAACAAGCTTGTTCACAAGATCACTTCGCGCTAGAACGTAGGCATCATGTCTTGACCCCGCTTCTGGTCCATGAAGATGGACAATGATGCCATCAGGTGTTGTGACAGCTTGGTATTTTACAGCATGCTTTCGCTAACATAGTATCCTCTCAGCAGTCGATAGAAAGTACTGTTCTTACCTTGTGGCCATTGAACGCGGCTTTTTGAACACCTTTTCCAGGGCGGCAGATTTCACGCACAGTGCCATCAATAAAGCCAATACAAGTCGAAAGAGGAGCGCCATGTTTATGTATCGCGTTTGCACATTTGCGCAACCACTCTTCGTCCAGGCGCGCGCAGTCCCATTCGAGTAGATGGCGAAATCGCTGATATACATGCAGCATTATTTCGTTGGCAATTGACGACAGCGCTTCACGGCTGCGACCAAAAGTCTGCACCATGGTGCCGAGTCGATGGGGCCATGCAAGTCGGTTCAGCATGATACAGACTGCTTCAATAGCGGTGGATCGGTAGCGTGCTTTTGTGATGAATGGGTCGGGGACCTCTAGCAGCTCTGCAAGCTCCTGTATTTGCTGCTTGCCAAATCGAAACTTGAAGCGACAGTCTGACTCGGTTTGGCTAGCCAAGTCAAATCGGTTGGTAGGTATGCTGATCGCACGTGAGCTCAACGCTCTGTCATTGACGACTGCTACAGTGCGCGAAAAAATGATAGATACACATATACTATTGGCCGAAAGTTTCGTCTCAGCAACGAATGACAGGAACAATTGCAAGAAAACGAAGGGTTTTTATT
>NW_008580151.1:982440-985909 GCF_000520115.1 Aphanomyces invadans
CTCGGTCGGTGAAGAAGATGACTGTGTCGGTAAAGAAACGATGGTGGACCTTGTTGTAAGTTGCTCCATCGATTCAGTCAAAAACCATTGGCGAGAATGAATTTCGATGATGGAATTTTATGGACTCCTGTTACGACGGTAGAAGAGAATGCAGATTCGCCACCTTCAAGTTGTTTCAATTTTTTGTTCAAATTTCTCTGGAATTTAAATATTGTAATACTATATTTACAGTCGGTTAGTTCACTTGAAATTGAAAGTACACCGTTGCCCGTTCTTAGTGGCCAAACCAGCAAATGTTCCGAAGTTACAATTTCTTCGACCCTCGAGGTAAATTTGGAATAGTGGCTACATCTGCGATCAATGGACAACGTGTAAATTCTAATTCGATGGAAACTTGTATTGACAAAGGTCATGCTTTTGGCAGGCGCGCCAAACTCGTTCGGCACGAAAAATACCGCACAAGCAAAAGATGCCAACAGAAGCCGAGAAAACTTGTGTCTTGGCAGCGCACAATCACCGTAAGAATTGGAAAGCTGTGACCTCTCACAATGAACTCCTCTTGACGACAGCTCGACATGTGATTCGCAAGAACCGAGCCAGTCATGTAAGGATGTGGAGCCTTCCTGACACATCTGAACTCACGTCGGACAGCTACGAGTTGAAGATTCACCGCAAGTAATAGCTCTTGCGTTGAGTATGCATTAAGTGACGTACGAAGGAAGAGGAGCAGCATGAACGAGGCCACATGCTTGAATTCAACGATTCTAGACTATGGCGTCAGCCATCGGAAGGATGTGCTTGAGTTGAGATAAATCCTGTGTTCTAATTCATTCTTCAATTTGCCTCCAACCTCCAAGTCCCCTCTCCACCGCGTTATCCGGTTTTCTATCCGGATTCAGTGTCCCTCTGCAAAAAATACCGGAGTCGTTATATTTGGTAGCACTTCTTGGTTCCTCATTGTCCTTGGGTGTCCCTCGGTGTCCCTTGTCCCTCGAATTACTGTCCTAATTAGGCGGTAGTGTGGTCATTCAGTACGACCCACGTCAAGACCATCAATACGTTCCTCTGTTGCTGTAAGATATACTTGGCAGTACTGATAAATCCATCCTCAGTCCTAGTTGAATCAGTAGATGCCTCGAAGTAAAACTCGTAAACCGGAGTATCTTGCCAGCCAATCGGGTCGCTCTTCGAAGACCCTCGACCAGCCGAGCGACTGCGTCAAGACCTGAACACCCTGACCAAGCACCAACTTAAGGTTCTCAGTGCCCTAATTCCGGAAGCAAAAAACTCCGACGCCCGCAACACTCATCAAGCGTTCAAGGACCTCGCCCTCAAGAGCAACGACGAATTGGACGAATACAACATTGGCTTTTTGGATTTCCATATCGCGCTGTACAAAAAAAGCGCGAAAGAAAAGAAAAAGCAAAGTGAGAAGCCAAGGAAAAACGTTCCATCCAAGAGTAGAGAGAGTAGAGTAAAGAAAAAGAAAGAAATGAATGGAAGAAAAAAACAAAATAAGAAAAAAATCAGCAAAAAAGGAAAAGAAAAGACGATAGAAAAGTAAGAAAATAGCAAAAAAGTGAATAGATGGAATAAAACAAGATGGAACAATTTTTGGAGACCCTGTTGCAAACGATCCAACGCCAACAACAAAGAATGGAAACCGTCGCAGAAACTCAACTCCAACAACTCATGACCCAACACGAAGCCTCCGTGCGCCATGCCGATAGCTTGCGACGACAAGAAATCAAGGTGGAAGGACTCAAGATGCCCAAGTACTACGGAAAAATCGACGAAAGCATTAGCCTGTTTATTCACCAGGTGACGACCTACTTTCATGCGAAGAACATCGACCCGACTCAAGACGAAGTAACCCATGCCCGATGCATTGCAATGGTGGTTACCAATATCCGAGGACTAGCTGCAACATGGTATCAAGACCGATTACGCACGACGAACAGATCACCGAGCACACTGCAAGTACTGGAGCAAGAACTACGAGCCGAATTTGAACCTGAAGACCTTCAAGACCGCCTTCGCGACCAGCTGCATGCCCTGAAGCAAGAACGTTGCCATGAATTAGCTGCTTATGTTGGCAAGTTCAGACGCATTTGCACGCATATCTGTGACATGACTGAACGAGACAAGGTCAACAATTTCCAGCGGGGCCTCCGCACCAGAACACGAGAAGAAGTACAGTACCGTCGATGCCTCAACGTGACAAGCGCCATCCAGACGGCCCTTGACTTTGACAGTTTTACGCTTGGAAATCGCCCCAGGAAACCATCATCAAGACTGACGCAATCATCGCCAAGAACAATACGGACGCAACCAAGGTCATCAAGGACGCCGTTACCAGCCAACGCCAGGACCAAGACACGGAAACTTTCAGCAACAGCCGCGCCAACGAGAAGAAGACGACATGGAAGTCGATAACGCCCAAATGAACAGGCACCCGCTGCGAACCAACGACCAACAAGAGGATGCTTCAACTGTGGTAGAATGGGCCACAGAATCGCTGAATGTAGAAGCACTAGACGAAACAACGAACAACGAGTACAAGTAGCAGCAGCCAGCCGACCAACAAACCAACGTAGCAATCAGCGCCGACAGACCAGCCACCAACACAACGCTGAAGTGGAAGAAATTGAAGACAGCGACGAAGAAATTGAAATGATTTCTGCGCAAGTGGCAGAAACCAAGGACCAAGCCCGCGAGTACAAGCTGATGATTGCAGAAGGATTAATTGATGGAAAACAAGCACGAATTCTCGTTGACAGTGAAGCAACGAATTCATTGTGTCGACCCGGACTGTGCACCATTATTCATCAAGAACAAGAAAGTCATCGTTGAAGGCTTTGATGGGCACAGCTCTGGTCCCCAGCAAGTGAAGGAAGTTCAAGGATCAATCAAGTTCAATGGATGGAAGTTCCCCAATATGCCCTTTACGGAATGGGATTTGGGAGAGAAGAACTTTGACGCCATCCTGGGCCAGCCGTGGTTTGTTCGCTACAACCCTCTCATCGATCGGAGAAGCCACAAGATTCTATCGATTAATGGAGCAGAAACCATCGATCAAGCGAACAACGGTTGGATTCTGAAGATTTTCTCTGTGAAAGAAGCCCAGAAGCAAGTGGAACCGATGATTCAAGACGTGTTGGACGAGTTTAAGGACGTTTTCCCCAAGGAATTGCCTGCCGAACTGCCACCAGAACGAGGAATTGAGTTTGACATGCCGATGCGCCCTGATGCAAAGCCGCAGTACAGGCCGCCCTTTCGACTCTCCAAGGTGGAAAGAACTTCCCTCGAACAACTACATCGACGACCTCAAACGCAAAGGATGGATTCAGCTATCGAACAGTGACTGGGTGTCGAACATTTTTGGTGATCCAAAGCGTGATGAAAACGGTCAAATGCGGTCCCGTGCTGAATGGTTACGCACTGCAACTCCAGACACGCCAATTTGATG
>NW_008580151.1:997316-1000689 GCF_000520115.1 Aphanomyces invadans
GGAATATAACAAGATGGAACAATTTTTGGAGACCCTGTTGCAAACGATCCAACGCCAACAACAAAGAATGGAAACCGTCGCAGAAACTCAACGCCAACAACTCATGGCCCAACACGAAGCCTCCGTGCGCCATGACGATAGCTTGCGACGCAAGAAATCAAGGTGGAAGGACTCAAGATGCCCAAGTACTACAGAAAAATCGACGAAAGCATTGACCTGTTTATTCACGAAGTGACGACCTACTTTCATGCGAAGAACATCGACCCGACTTAAGACGAAGTAACCCATGCCCGATGCATTGCAATAGACCATGAACCTTGAGACTACGTTTTTCACCAAACATCGAATATTTTACAATTTGACGAAGCACTATTGCCTTTGATTTTGTCAAAAGGATGTGACGAAGTCAATCGTAAAAGACATGTGCATTAGAGAAGATCTCACCACTTGATCAAGGATGACGTAACATCATGTACAACCCATCATTAGTAGAAGTGTGAGTGAATTAGGAAATCACTCAATCATTTCCGATTAGACAACATTCATTCGTCGAATATTGTGCACATCAGCGAAGTAAGACGTCCTCACAACTAAACTCCTTGGACTGATAAATATAAATTTGTATACTGTGAATACAACCGCCATCTCCATCAAACTTTATGCAAATCTTGGCGCCAAAACGCTGCACAGAGGCTCCTCAGGCTATCCATTTCAAAAATTTTCTTCAATGTACCCCACCCCCAGCCGCCGGCCTTGCTTCGCAACGATCTCACCGAAACGTCACGGCACGCTCCATCAACCATGTTGTCGACCTGCTCAACAACCTCCAAGCGAGACTCAAAGCGCCAACGCCACTCGATGACGCTCCGTGACGACGACACAGACCTTGACACTCCCGCACCAGTCCTCGACGCTTTCGTCCAAGCCAAGGGCCCAAGCGTTGAGCACCAGATGACCAATTTCTCCCTGACCGAGTTCAATCTGCTTTGGTCCGACCTACAGTCCACCATCAATCGCCGGTGGAACATTGGATCGGGACGCAAGTGTGATGTTACTGGCCGTGACATGCTGTTCATGACGGTTACATCCATGAAGCACTGTGGGTCTTGGGATGTCGTCGCTACCATGTTCTCTGTCAACTCGCCCACCTTCTCCAAGCGCGTGACGACGCTTCTCACTGCCATTCTACCGTACCTCAAATCAAAGTACATCGACAACATTGCCGCCAAGTGGACAATGTGGGACAACCAAAACCTCCGCATATTATATTGATACTAGTAGCAAATCCAATTTTTTTCGAATATTAATATCGGTCGCAAATTGAGGAGAGGTCAAAACGGTCTCAACATAATGCTACCAGGTTGATCGCATTCACACCTTATCACTCAATATCAAGTTTTACATTACAATTCGTGAGCAGTGGACACCGCCACACCAGTCTTCATCATGCTCACGACTGGTTTGAAAGTAAGAGTGCGCTTGCCTCATTACCACACCAGTCGTGAGCATGTCAAGAGGACGAGGCAAGGGTTGGTGCGCAGGGTCAGTTGCTCTGTTGCTCGACCATGTGGAGGACATCCTCCCTGCTGGACGCAATGCTTGGACACGGGTAGAATCAGCGTTCAACACCGGCCCTTTCCGCGACGCGACGTTGATGGCTTGAAGCGAAAGATTGCCCAACTACGCAATCACCCCAAGCCCACTGGCGACCCGACGTGCCCAAGTGACGTGGTGCGTGCGAAGCGCATCAGTCGACAGATCGACAACGAGGCGGCGGTGCTCAGTATGGAAGACGAGAACGACGAGGTTTGTGCCCTCGGCTCCAATTGTAAATCGTCCAATCAATCGCCACGTTTTGTCGAATTATTTTAGTCTTATGCGATGGGTTTTGGTTGCACGACTTGAGCAAACAACGCACAATTCGGATCTCTGGTGATAAAAATTACCAAATTATCGGGAATCAAACTGGTATCAAATTGGTGTTTGCGAAGGTTTCGGTAGTCCCCCAATGGAACACCTCGCCGCGACAGGTCAGCGCTTTGCCAACTTCCCAGCCGCACTCTACGCTGTCGACTTCACCTTTCAGCGGACGAACGCACCTGCGGGCTCGTTTGGCGAGAAGAAATTGTACTACGGAAAAAGCATGGCCATTACGGGCTGAAAGTCGAAGCAAGCGTTGTACCAACCGATTTCGCCATCAACGTCACGACAGCAGTGCCTGGAAGCGTGGCCGACATTGCCATTTTCGAGTCCAACGAGGCCTTACAGGATGCGAAGATGCGCAGACTGATGCGGATCGTGACTTGCAGGACGGTGGACAATGAACGACGAGTACCCTATGTAGTGGGCCATCTTGGCAGACAAAGGGTACCAAGGCCTGCATCGACGCATGCGTGCCATCACGCCGGTGAAACGTCCCCTGGTGGCTTGCTGACGATGAGCGACATGGAGTACAATGACAACATTGCTAATTACCGTGTGATTGTGGAAAACTTCTTTGGTCGTCTGAAGACACTTTGGTCGATAGTGAGTGAGACTTTTACATGGAAGCGCGAGAACTATGATCTCTACCTTCAAACTTGTGTTGCTCTCACTAATTGTCACGTTCGCTTTTCTCCCTTGCGAGTTGATGACAGCTATGAGCGCAACCGGTACTTAATGGCCTCATCTCATCGAGCGAAAAGGAGAAACAAGCGTACCGTTACAGTAAAGAAACATCGCGAAAAACGCAAATTGCGTCTGGGTACATTTTTGCCGAGTGGTGAAAATGTCTACTTCGACTCGGACACTGAATTTTATCCAAGTGGTGAGGATAGTGGTATTTTTGAATAAAGAATGTGTGATCAATATTTGTTGACAAAGTCCTTCAAACATAACTGAATTCTTCACGAAACCACCACACCCATTGAAACCACTTGACACAATTGGAAATGACTGAGTCAATTACGAACTTGCTCATCACACATTTTTGTACAAAATCGTTTTCGAAGTCACTTAGTGATTTCCTAATTTACAATGCATCGTGTCAGTGACCCAATAAATGGTTGAGTGGTCTAATGGTGGTTACCAATTTCCGAGGACTAGCTGCAACATGGTATCAAGACCGATTGCGCACGACGAACAGCTCACCGAGCACACTGCAAGTACTGGAGCAAGAACTACGAGCCGAATTTTTGAACCTGAAGACATTCAAGACCGCCTTCGCGACCAGCTGTATGCCCTGAAGCAAGAACGTTGCCTGACTTAGCTGATTATGTTGGCAAGTTCAGACGCATTTGCACGCATATCTGTGACATGACTGAAAGATACAAGGTCAGCAATTTCCAGCGAGGCCTCCGCACCAGAACACGAGAAGAAGTACAGTACCGTCGAT
>NW_008580151.1:1023198-1039410 GCF_000520115.1 Aphanomyces invadans
GAGTGGCAAAGCAGGTCATTTAAAGTTGGCGGGCGCGCGAATTTTATTATTAACCAATTAAGCGTAGGCATTTTTCATTGTAGAGCATGATTGGCTTAAATATTCTCGCGTATAGTGGTACATTTCCTTAAACTTCGGTGGGCGTTATATCCCATCGTTACCTGTATATCCAGTAGCATACAAACTTTAAGACAACATGATTTACATATATGGGCTTTACGAAACAAACTTGTTTCGTAACTCCATATATTTTGAGGGCTTCGTGTTTCGTAAATCCATACTATTTAAGGGTATATCTCAAGATTGTCCAACGAGTAGAAATATTCCTCACGTTCGTTCAAGTTGAGCGTACGTGAATTTATATTCCAAATCGTCCGTCGCGGCATGATTGGCTAAAAATCTCATGAGCCGTAGGACGCAGCATGCCTGGCATGATGGATCAGGTGCCCTCACGGCCATGTCGCAAGTCAAAAACCTCACCAAAGGATGCATTTTTCATGCTGCTGTCTGTGCTTAAGCACTGCAATGCTTGGGATAAACACGCCCTCGACTTCAACATGAAGGCTCCAACATTCGAAAAGATGATCCAGCGTGTCATTGACATCGTTGAACCAATTCTATACGAGCACTATGTAATGCCTGTCAACATGACCCGTCAAGTCGAACAAGGAAATGCTTTTGCCAACTTTCCGTCAGCACTGTATTGTACGGATGTCAAGTTTCAGCCCTCGTATCGACCAACTGGACGTTTCGACGAGGCCAAGCCCTACTTCTCGGGAAAGCACAAGCTCTACGGTATGAAGCTAGAGTACTCCGTTGCTTACCCCGGGGTTGCAGTCGATATGCCAGATCACACACCAGACTCAGTTTCTGATTTGACCATTTTCAAGCAACGTCGGCATATCCACCAAGAAATGATTCGGAAGTCAGCGCCCGAATTGGACACGGTGGGCCATGACGAAGGTTCCGACGAGTACCCAGACTCTTGGAGTGTCCTTGTGGACATGGGCTATCAAGGGTTAAGAAGTGAGGTTCGAGCAATTCACTCGACTCGAAGACCCCAAGGTGGACTCCTCTCAGCCCGAGAGCTGGAACGAAATGGGCGTGTGTCTTCCGACTGGGTTCTCGTCGAGAATTATTTTGGTCGGATCTGCAGCCTTTGGAAAATTATGCGCGAGACGTACAAGTGGAACAAAAACCGTTTTGACGTTGTCTCAAGATTATGCTGTGCACTCACCAACGCTCATGTGTCGTAGATGCCGCAACGAGGTACTGACGGAATTTACTACTACTGATTTCCCCCCGACTTTGGAACGGCTAAATCACGATAATTTCTGGAAATGAATAATATCAAATGACAAAGTTCATTCAAATATTCACCTGCATGCATGATATCAATGTGGATAAAGTCAATTCAGAGATGAAGCTGCGCATGATGTTGGGCGACAAACATGCCTTGCATGTTAAGCATTTACAAGAACCACATTTGACGTATTCCGAGCTGGCACTTTGGGCTAAGGAGACGTTCAATCTGTGCTCTACGCCATCGAAGCAGACCGTCGGACGCGCCATCGCGTACCTCTGATCTAGGCCATGGCCTGGTCGAAGGAGACATGGCGCAGTGTTTCGCAAGTAACCATCTCAAACTGCTGGAAACGAACTGGCATTCTTGACAGCGAACCATCGGTTCAGCCAATCTTGAGTGAAAACTAATAACTGTGATTCCTTATATACTGTCAAAAATGCACTTTTTTGCCTGTTCCAAAGTCGGGGGGAAATCAGTATGATGTTTTGTCTCGCTACAGCAGCATGTCAAATGAGGCGACAAGAAGGCACAGTCGAGCGCAGACTCGGTATAGTGCCCGTCGTGCAAGGCGACTGGAGCTCACGTCGCCCAAGGTTAATCGACGACAGTCGTTTTTCTAGCTGGAATTTCTTGGATTTGATATTTTTTGATATCGAAGAATTCCAAAAATTAATACAAGCGGGATTTGAACCCGGGTCACACACTTAGGGCCCGTCTGGATGCAACGCAATACCATAGTAAGTCCCCTAGAACATGCAAATTCAAGGTTCGGAAAATAAACTTGAATCATGCGAAAGGGCTGTCTGGGTGCCCGAAAATTTATTCCCAAACGGCAGTTTTGAAGGAAAACCGCAATTCCGAAAATACAGCGCAGACTTGCATTTTGAAACTTGCGTTGCACCCCATGAAGCAGGCGTTGTGTTTGCGTTTCTTGCGGCTGCGTACTTTCCGCCGTCGACGCCAACTCATGATGATGTACATCGTGTACCACTACAATGCCTACATGCTCAAGAACCCCAAGCGCGAGTCGATCCTCACAGGTCGCATGTGGGTTGAAGAGATCGTTCGTGGCAACCCGCACTGGGTAGTTGAGAACTTTCGAATGACAATCGACTGCTTTCAACGACTTGTCCGCCGAGCTTGTCAAGCGCGGCTTGCCACGCTTCCTTTCCAAGGACAAGAACATGATGGATCAGCTCAATCATCCAAGTCGCGTCTCGTTCATCCGCCCACACGGAACGGCTGTGTTCCATCATGCAAATCGACTGCTACCCCCTCTCTGTGGATTGGACTTTACTGGATATTTTTCTTCTTCATCTACAATAGATCTCTGGTGCATTTACGCAGTTTTTGTTGAGTTGCGAAAGTTGATATTAACGTTCGGCTAAGAAGTCGTATCAAATTTTGTAGGTGATCAAGTATTCAGTAATTCAGCGAATACACACTTGATATCGGGCAAATGCCATGTGATTGAATCACTGAAGAATTCACGTCATGAATTGCAAGATGGCAAAGGAATACAAAAGTTGCAACGTAATTGACTTGCTTCTACGTAACTGTATAGCTCGTACGATTCTGCACACCTCTACCATAACTATCGCAACAATCACAATTCAATTGTTCCCAACGCCCCCAATAGAACCCAACTCGGTTCTCGAACGTCTTCAACGCCAAATTGAGGACGAAAACCTCAACATGGAAGAGATGAGCCAAATCAACCTCGAACATTCTCAACAAGTCGAGGAGGACTTCCCAACACCCATCATGGATCGTTACTACTTCCAAGGTGGCAACAACGCCCTCGCCACCATGGTAAATCTCACTCAATGCGAATTCAAAATGGTCTGGGCGATTGTCGAGTCCGTCCTGGTTTCAGCGTGGACGCTCGGTCGGGGACGAAAATCTCCTGTGTCCGCCAAGGATGCCCTCTTCATGACACTTGCCGTGTTGAAGCACTACAACGCTTGGGACAAACACGCTTTGGATTTTGGTACGAAGGCTCCTACCTTTGAGAAAATGGCCCAACGTGTCTTGGACCTTGTGGAGCCTGTCTTGTTCTAGCACTGCGTGAAGCCGCCAACAATGACGGAGCAAGTGCGCAAAAGCCATGTTTTTGAAAACTTTCCGTCGGCCTGGTACTGCACTGATGTCAAGTTTCAACATCGTACCGCCCAACTGGCCGATTTGATGAGGCCAAACACTGCTTCTCTGGTAAGCATAAACTCTATGGCCTCAAGCTCGGTACAGTAGCATGTCAGCCGAGAAGATTAGAAAAAGGAGTCGCACTCAAGAACAAAATCGTGCTCGACGCGCGAGACGTCTTGAAGCGGCCTCACCTCAATTTGACCGTCGTTGGTCAGTGTGTAGTTGTAATCGAAGATACCTTTTCCACTTGATTATTTTCTGGACTTAGTGATAATGACTTGAAACTGCGTTGCGATATTCATGTAATAATTTCTTGAAGTTTATGAAAAAGACTTGCCACTGCCCATGATCGAACCACAGGGCCCTTCCTCTATCGCTTGGATGCCGTCGCTCTAACCGCTGGTGGTTGAGCCACCTGCCAAGCCGTAGTTACTTTTGAAAGCAATATCAGTCAAAACATATGGAACGACAAGATCAAGTAAATGATCAAGTTGATTGTCAACTTTGTCATTACCCGAGTCACAGAGAAAAGGTGGGAATAAATGATCAGCTATCTTCGTTTCAGTCATTGACCTCGATAAACAACGGTAAGCACGTTCTCATTCAACACACAGCCACTGAACAAGAGGTCTACTGGCTGTTTTGGAATCCAGACAGTGCAATAGCTGCAGAACGAGAATTGTATATTCTCCCGAATTTTCAGCATTCGAAATGTGCAAAAACGCAAGGTTATTTAAAACCACCTAGTGTCTTCAGCTACAGAATTCATAGAAATGGCAGGCAAAAAGTGGAATTTCGAGGTGGTATCATCGCCAGGGAGAATTATCGTCCATATAGCGTGTCTTCAGCATGACTACATCAACTAATGCAAATACCTATCCCCAAAAGTACATCGTTTGGTGGGGCCATGATACTTCAAATGTTCCGTACTCTGGTGATGTCCATGTAAAAAGATACAAAACAAACCTACCGTATCGAAAAAAGAACATATGCTTTTTTGTGAGAGACCAAATGATCAGTTTGACAATCGACAACGACTTCATTCAATCGTAGAAACATATTTGTATTAAATGAAAAAATTCATTTATTTTTGTCAGTGGTTCAATCAATGATCACTTTCCACGTTCTGACTTGAAACTAAGCCATTGAACAAGAAGTCTAATATACGTTTCGATCGAATTTTTACAGGTTGGCCAAACTGATTGGAGATTAAGCCACTTTGAATGAAAATGCTTCGAGATGTACAGTACAATTGAGGCTCGAAGAAATTGTAACTTGGAACCACATTGATTGCTGTTTGGTTACTTTGAAGGGGCAGCGGTGTACAGTAGTATACCTTGTAAATTTAGTGGATTTCCGGCCGCTACGCGTTGACAAGAGCTTTGTATCTTCGAACCGAGTTAATAGCTGACCTAAATCTTGTAAAACAGACAACGACGATAGTCTGTCCAATATCTTATAATTCATCGTGATATGAAAGGTTCTACGGCAACTTTGTAGCCATTCATAGCTTTCATGAGTACGACGGCCTTGAGCTTGGTTGATGTGATGCACGAACACTTTGAGTCGAGACGGTGTTGTCTTTTCATTCACAACTGTTCACTTCATATGTTCGACTCAAAATTTAATGACTTTGCTCAGGCAGGATAATATTTATTCCTGGGCTTGACGGAAATTCCATTCCGGGAATACTTTATTTGGTGGAATATGAGTACAGTACTGTATATCGTTGCCGTCAAGATGCCTCTATGCCGTTTTCACGTATCTCCTGAAGTGACAAATTGTAATGTCAAATGCCATACTCCCTCTGTCCCACATTACTCGTCGATTTGAAAAACACACTTGTTCCATAATGCTGAAACACAAACGCATTTGACTGGCTTACAAAAATTCTCAGCACTTTCATTGGTTATTTATGCCCTCGCCTACAAGAGAAGCGAGACAGGGCTTTGTCTTTAACCGTGTAGCGCTTTCTAGGACCAACTCTGCCTGGTTTTGTTGGACTCGACAGTTCCGCTCTTGCGAAACTTTCGCCAGATGGCGGAAACCACGAGCGCACTGACGTCAAGTTCTTTAGCAGTTTTGGCGAAAGCGCCGTGGATCAGCCATCAAGCTTTAAGGGGTTTAAGGGGGGGTGTACATGTCGGACCACCTCGTGTCGCTTGGCGCTGAGGAAACCTCGCGTAAGGATTGGGGCATGGCGGCAAATTCAAATGTGTGTTGATCTTTATATGTGGTGTGTTTTTATTCGGGTGGTGAAAATGAGAAGTTGATTTTGGGCGCCAAAATTCAAGTTACGCTCTTGACAGCCAATGAATGGTTCCTTTGGATTTTTATGCTCTTCATTGAATGATAACTTTCATCAAGTTTGGTAATGAAATGAATTTGTGGGGTCGTTGAGAAGCCAAATCGACGAATAATATGGGACAGAGGAAGTACATGGGGAGTGGTGCCATCGCGTGACCTCATGTGCTGGGTGTACTGTATTCCTAGTTGACCACAGTGAACCCCGGAAAAAGCCGATGTATTTTCATACTTACTGTTAAATGCTGGTAATAAAGACAAATGTATTAATACGCAACTCAGTCCGACTTGATTGGCTATAATCAGGTGAGTTTATCTCAGCCAGTCACAGTTGTTTCAGTAATCTGCACCTGCAATTGGAATATTAATTACATTTCTGAAGTGGAATTGAAGGACACAGGTGGCAGAATTTTTTACAATAGGTATGTTATGGAGGGGGTCGGCTTTTTGAGTTGTTGGCAATTTCCGACTTCTACGCCAAACCGAATCAGTTTGATTACAGAGAACGAGGGAATGTAAGCCACACCGAAGTATTCATGGTTACTAAAAAATCAATGCCAATCAGGGTTAATGAATGAAACTCTGCAATTGAATTGGCCAAAAAAATTATGCGCCAATATGACAATTTAAACCTCACACGACCGGAACTTTCACATTTATAGAAGTTTAGATTTTGTCAGAAGAATTATTCTGAGGCCGGGTTTGGATGCCTCAAGTTTTAATTGTCAACTAAAATAGATGAAAAAAATCCCGTTTCAAAGTGGAGTTTCGAATCAAATTAAAAAAATGTGGTTGTTCTGTTTGGACGCCTCAAGAATTTGAATTCCAGACGACATTTGCCATGAACAGACGCATGATCGCTCTGTTCATTCGATATTGGGTTCTGCGCCGCCGGAGAGACTTTCTGCTCATGTTCTGCAGATACTTCTACGCGAACTACCTCGTCAAGACGCCGAAGCGTGTGTCCATTCTCTCCGGGTCGCAGTGGATGGACGAAATGCTGCACAGAAACGAAAGCGCATTCGTCGAAAACTTTCGCATGCCGAAAGCAATATTCAGTGCTCTGGCACGTGAGCTCAGTACCCATGGTGGCTTGTCCAGTACCCGTCGCATCGAAGTCACGGAACAGTTGGGAATGTTCCTCTTCGTCTCTGGTCAGCATGCGTCAAGCGCTCAGCTCCAACAACGTTTTCAACACTCTGGCGAGACTATTCATCGACATATCCACAGAGTCGTTTCCTCCATTGCTGGAATGGCTCAGACCTTCATCCAGATCCCATCGGACGACAGCACAGTGCCGAGAGAGATCTATGGCAATCCTAAGTTCTTTCCGTTCTTCGAGCATTGCCGCATGGCCGTCGATGGTACCCATATTCCTGTTTCGGTGCCCGAAGCATTGGTAGCTCCATTTCAGGGTCGAAAAGGTGTCACGATGAATGTTCTTGCTGCATGTGACTTTGATTTGATGTTTACTTATGTGCTTGCTGGATGGGAAGGTTCCGCCGGTGATGGGAAGGTGTATGCTGATGCTTTGACTAAAGGTTACAGGCTTTCTGCGACTCTATTTGATCTTATGGATGCTGGATTTGCCTTGACTACGAAGTGTTTGACGCCATACCGATCTACCCGCTATCATTTGAAAGAGTATGGACGCGGTCGACAAGCGCCTCAGAACAAAGAGGAACTTTTTAATCTTCGCCACGCCATGTTACGCAATGCTATCGAGAGGATTTTCGGAATCCTCAAACGGCGCTTTCCTGTGCTTTCGACCCCGGTGCAATACGATTACGTCTTCCAAGTCGAATTGGTCATGGCGCTATGTGTCGTGCACAGCTTCGTTCGAGTCCATGGGTGCCGCCACGATGTCTACGTTGCCCAAGCCATTCAAGACATGCGAATTTGACGAGGGGAGCCGCTACATGAATCCGATAGACCACAGCATCATCCCGAAATGGAGAGTAACGAAGCGAAAGAATGGCGCGACGGAATTGCGGAGAATATGTGGACATACCAGGAAACAATGACAAGACGCAATCTGCGACGATCAAGCACGCGCGAAACAGCAGTCGTTTAGTGCGGTTTAGCAACACTAACGCGAAATCGCGTGCAATCAATCCATGAGAATTTGTCGGTGTAACCAGGAAGCTCGTAAGCTTCCACGCAGTCGCAAAAATACCGTTGCTTTGGCTTCATTCGCGACCACATCAATGGCTTTCAACATTTCGCTTTCGTCCAAAAGCAAGTCGAAATCGCTCTGCAGTATGTCCAACGACGCCTCAACAGCAGTGCACACAGTCTTATCAGAATCACCTTGAATGGCGGCCGATGCAAACGCTGCCAGTTCCTTGGATATACTTTCAGTTTGTGACTTGAGCTCGACTGCCATCGTGGATGCCGCTGAACGCCGGACTCGTCTTGGAGGGGAAGAGCTGCCAGGACACGGTCGCTTCGATGATGCTGTTGCAATGCTCGCATTGATGGTGCTGTTTTCATCCTCACTTCGTCCATTCTGAGAATCGTGTTCGTCGTCTTCGAGTTGCCCAATCACGCCTGGTACTTTGCAGGAAGCGACACTTGATGATTGAGCATACACACCCGTTGCCAAGGTGCCTTCGTAGAGAACTTCGCACAAATCGTACAACGGAAACGGCTTGTTCTTCCAACGCTCCATGTCTTTGCCCTTGCCAGCGAGGAATGCGTCCCAGGTCGTCGAAACACATACCACCAACGACCTTGACCGCTCCCACCTCATTCCAGAAGCATTTGCCATGCGAGAAAGCAAAGAAAATCGCTCCTTGATCGCCGTGTTCCGGGATTTAAGTTGCAGCATGGTAAACGCGCAGTCAGGGACTTCGTTTAACTTTGCCAGCGCTGCCACCCACGCCTCCTTTTTGAATCCATTGTTGGAACGTTTTCCCAACACGTTGGCCTGGTGAATCATTTCGTTGATCCACAGAGCGTCAAGTTCGTCATTCCAGATTGTCACGATGTTCCCCCTTCAGTGTCACTCACTGAAGGGGTCACTCAGAGAATGACGAAAAGACAGGACATGCTGCCTTTTCTCGAAAAATTGGACCTTGATGGCTCCATTTTTTTTCTATCACAAAACAATAAATACTTGACGTATTTTTGGGTTTTATTCATGTGGATTGTGGCAGCCAAAGGCGGTTTTGGAGAAAATGTGAATATTGTCAGAAAAAAGTTATTTTGTTTTGAAAACCTGTGTTTTCTGTCATTTTTCGTGGTATCCAAACTGGGTCTGAGGCAATTTTATTGGTCAGAAAATGTCGCGAATTTCGAAGTAGTTTGTCTCGTCAAATTGCTCTATTCTAAACTATTAATACTTCGATTTACTGTGAATTCCACGTCAAGCGCCATTTTTTGTTGCCGTCGATATCGATGTCGAATCCGTTGGGTGTCGCCGGCTATGGGTCGGACTCGTCCGACAGCGAGACTGAGAAGGACCAGATTGACAGTGATGTGCCACTACCAACTGCTGAGAGTACTGGCGCTGAAGTATCGAGTGAAGCATTCAAGGCGGGTCCTCCCGGAGTCACCAATCTTGTACCTCCTACCTACGAGGATGGCAGTCCAGACGTACCGGCGCTTCCAGATTTGCCAGACTTGCCACGAGCACGCTGCGATCCTACACTTCAAGCCAAGATCAACAAGTACCTCGAGCACAAAGAGCGCGGAATGAGCTTCATCGAGAGCTTGCGCAACAAAAAGGAGTTCGACAACCCTTACATTCTGGCCAAAGTCGTCGAGTACTTCAGCATTGAAGAGATGCAAACCAATTTTCCCAAAGATGTGTTCGACCCATACGGCTACGACTTGGGCGATTACATGGAGAAACTGAGCATGGAAGTCCAGAAGGAACAAGAGCGCCGTGGCATGCTCGTTCAACAAAACCCATCACTTCGGTGGACGCAGCCCAGTCTGCTGTCATAGCCCCCATCGATACACAACTAATTTCACTATTCTTCACCTTGATGGGAGTCCCCGCCATCGGCCAGGCCAAGGTCATCGACCGTGTTACCGCCCTTCCCCAGGCCCTTGCAGTATCCTCGTTGGTTTTGGAGATGCAGGGCTTCCAGCACTGGAATGATCTCATCCGTAACGTGTCGTTGCAGATGTTCCAATTTGCTCTGTGTCTTCTTGAGGTCGTCCATCAGGTCGGCCGTCTTTGCATCGATTATTTCCTTGGCCTTGCCCCACACGACAGTCGCTGAGGTTGCCTTGACATGGGCGTGGAGGGCATGATCTTGGTCTGCCAGCATCTTCTTGAGCTTGATGATCATTGTTTCGACGGCGGATTTCTCTTTTGCCAACGCGACTTCCCGCGCCACGGACGTCGCTAACGTCGCACAATGCGTGCATGGCAGCGGCAACGTGTGTATCTTGCAGCGCGCCACGAGCTTGGTCGTGTCGATCGCGTGTATCTCCATCGGGTGGTCGTACATGCACCGACCTTTTCGATTGAAGACGTGACAGAGACCAGTGTGCTTAAAGTCGGGGCACACATCGCGCTGGTTGTCCTGAGGGTACATTGCCCGGAGCCGGAGAACGCGGTTGTGGATGTGGTCGAGAGTCGTATGGGCGCAGGGGGGGACAAGCGTGCACACTTTGCACCGCTTGAGGGGCGCGCTCATCTCGACAAGATCCAGCGACTCTTTCATGTGCAGTGTGCGATGAAAGAACCGGTTGACGTTTTCCATGCTCAGGTAATGGTGTGTGGTGAAGAGCTGCTGCAGTGTAACGAGGCACGGGCCAACGGCGTGCCGCAGCCGTTTGACGATGTAGTCGAGTGCTGGCCGAACGAATCCAATCTATCCGAATAAGCAATGAGAAAAACGTCGATGGGCAGGGCGACGATGTATATATACCCGTTGGTTGACGCACACCATCAAGACCTTTTCCAGCACATGGAGGTCTTCCAGCGGTCGCAGCCTCACGATCTTGCTCGTCGTCTACAAGTCATCAACATGCCACGTAATCCACCGTCCACGCGCAATAACGTCATGCTGATAACGTCACTCTCGTAAAAAGCCAATCATTGGAGATTGATCGACCTTAATCTGTTCCGTGACTTTGTTTGCATCTGGCGCGACCGTGAGCACGAAGAAGATGCCCTTCGCGTTCAAGATCTCCCATTGGGGACCAATCGAGTGCTGCTGGATGCGCGGATTCAATCTATCGCATAGGGGCGGCCTTCAACTCGATCAATTGGCAACGTCTCCTCACGTACTGGTGAAAGTTTTCGATCACGATGTATGGGAACTTCGGATGTGGCTTCGTCTTGGGGTGGTCGAAGAATCGCTTGAATCCGTCCATCTTCGACAGTAACATGGTCTCACTACGTCATGCGTTGACAATGCCGGTATGGTCGGATGGTCGCGTACTCCATCGTGGCAGCATCGAGAAGTAGGATGCGGCGTTTTCGGTCGGCTGCGTCAGGGTACAATTTCTTGACGAATAAATGGACGAACGATGTTTTCCCGCCAAGTTCTTTGCCCTGCTCAAAGTTTCATCTTGAGAGCGATCTGTAGACGATGGGACTGTCCATGGCTGTGCGTGAGGGAGGGACATGGCTTTACTGACCGTCACAACGATGTTGATTCCGTCTTGATAGTATTCAATTGGGTCAGACAATTCCACCAAGTCTTGCATCGCAGTCGCATTGTTGAGGAACTCATCAGGCTATGCACGACAAATCGGTGCCGGTAGAGCGGGATGCACGTACAGTTTCCGGGAGCATTTTTTGTATCCTGCCGATATTTCAGCCAGCATAAATGGACGAGTGCGTCGTGGTGACGTACCAACTAGGGTCGACATCAGCTGGCGACGGCATACGAGGCTTCTTTGAGCACGGGTATGCTCTGTACAGCTTGTCGATGGCATTCATGAAGCCATACTTAACACGCCAGTCCGCATGCTCTTCCTTGGATAGCTCTACTGATGGTGCGGGTACTGCGTCATTGTTCTGGGCCAGTTGCTTGCCGCTTCGTCCCGATCCACGCCGATTTAGCTGCCCTGGTCCTCCACGACCTTTCCGCATCTTGCGAATGTGGTGGATGAGTGAGAATGTCGAAAAATATTCACAAAATATTGGAAAATATTCGAAATTGTTGTTCGTCGAGGAAATCCCTCGTGCAAGGGCAAAACCACTTTTTGTTTGGGGATCGTCCAACGAATAAAAAATATTTCACATGAGTTGACTTTCTAGAGGGATTTTTATTCCAACTTTGTGGCGTAGATAATATGAAATTGCACAAAGAACACGACAAATGTGGATAAGTTAAGCGGTTGGGGGGCACAAGACCTGGGACTCTACGACCTGGACGACGACACGCTGTTGAACGAAATGATGCGAGCGACGAGGACGTTGCCCCAGAGGTTGATCACGGTCGCGAGCGGGTCCAAGATGCACTCGGCGACGAGAAGAAAACTGTACGAGTATGTGATGGGCACACCACTGAGGAACGTAAAAAGCGACACGACAATCGCGACACCGCCCGTGCGGACCGGCGGAATCGCGAGCGATGCAACGAGTGACACAGCACTGACAACGCCGAGGCGGACAAAAGTGAGCTGGTCACCGAGGCCGGCATTGTGGAAAGTCCAGATGAGAGCCATGCACACGTACAACGCGCCGCCGCTCTTGTTGATACACGTACCGATGGATGCGGCAAACCGAGCGACGTTGCGGTTGCCTGCCAAGCCATCCATGGAACGCGTCGCGACGGGGACACTCTTGCTGGACGAACTGCACGAGAAACCGTACACGAGAGCTTCTTTCATGAGCGCCATGTATCGCATTGGGTTGGTTCCCGTGCACACGAGGAGCACGAGGGGGAGCACGATGACGCAATGGCCCGTCGCGGCCAGGAGGAACGTGCCAAGGAACGCAGCGAGGCGCGGGGTGTCCGCGCTCACTGTATGCGTGTGGGCAAGCAGAGGTGCTGCGATCAGTGGGATGATAGCCACGGGGGTCACCGCAATGACATACGACAGCATCGTCTTGAAGATGGCGTGGAATTCGCGCAGGATGTCCTCCAGGCGATTGTCTCTGTCCTTGCGGCTCGTTAGACCACACGCAATGCCAAACATGATGGCGACTGTGACAACCCCCATCACGTTGTTCTCCATCAGCATGGACGCCATGTTGTTTGGTACGACGAGGTTGACCATGTACTTGATCTCGTCAATAGTGGACGGAAACGACAGCAGTCGAGGGCCCGTGCTTCGTGCTGAAAACGGAAAGTCCTTGAACGAAAAAATCTCCGTCGTCCTGTTGGTGTCGTTGGCGCTGCCGCAGACAAGGGCGCCCGTGGCCACGTCTTGGCGAAGGGTCGCAGGGCTCGCGTCGCCGCTTAATGACGGGCACTGAAACGCCATGACAGCAGAGGTATTGGCCAGTGGCGCCATATACCCATCACTGTCGAACGAGCCCGTGAATAAGTAACACCAAAAGAGCCCCTGGGCCAACGCGCAGGCGGTCGTAAAGGTCGTCAAGAGCAGCAACTGGAGCTTGCGCTTCATCTTGGACGCCACCATGTCTGACACGCACATGGCGACGTTGATGAACGCCAGTGGGATCGTGACGCAAGTGAGCGCTCGGAAGTAGAGCACGCCGACGCCGTGAAAGTACTCGGCAAAGTCTGAGTTTTCCTCGGTCATGTCGTAGATCACAGGAACTTGTTTCAGCACGACGACCAAGACAATCCCCACAACGGTGCCGAGGACAGTGCCTGGCGCGCCCAAGTACCACCGCATCCAGTTGGATTGCTCGACGAGGACGTCGTCGTCGGCGGTGGCGTGCGCCGACGTATGGGGCTTCATATCCATGATGGGTAGCATCACCGAGTCGGACACGACCGACGCGGACGTTTCATCCTGCGTGATCGAGGACGTGGGGGCGCTTTGGTCGCGCAGGAAGCGACTTTCGTGTGTCGCCATGCTTGTGTGGGATTTGCGTCTAGATTGTTAGTGCAAAGACAACCACCGTTCGACTCGGTTCCTGGTCACGTGGGCCAGCTGATTGTAGTTCGAGACGAGAGGTGTCAAGCATTCGCGTTGGGACCATGTGGCGATGGGTGTTGGGGGAGCAGCAGCCATGCCAGCTGGCACTTCAACATGGGGCAGCCCACGACTCTACGTCATGATCAAGCAAGCGGCCACGCCGTGCTCCTGCGAACAATGTTTGGCGGAGCGCCATGCTCGAGCGTACAACGTCGCCCATGCCTCGGGCGTCCATCGGTGTTATCCACGCGCTGTTGTCGCCGAGTGCGCTGTTGGCAATGGCTGCTTTGTACGTGACGAGCGTAGGCCGGCTGTATCTTCTGCACGCATGGGTGCCCTTGTAGTGCCAAGCGGGCGAGGCGAATTTACCACGGTGGTGGCCCACTCCCACCACCATACGGTAGGTATTTGGGGAATCATTAGCACACATTTCTTTTGTGTCTGGTCCACGATATAGAAGAAGCATTGGTTGCGCGAGAATGCAAGAGGGCAATGGTGACGTCGACAATGGTTGGCACACTCGACCACCAACACAAACTATGGCACGGCGACACCCTATGCCGCGACAGGGACTGGACAGCGACTTGTCGAACTTGGGCGTCCTCCGCTGAGATCCAGCATGAGGGAACAATGCCCTGCGTGCCCTCCATGACGCCTTCCTCTAGCGACGTGGTCACATCCGCTCGTATAGCCAATTCGCGCGCATGCAGGCCGCCTCGTTCGGCAGGGTGCAACGATCGCCTTATCCGGAAGATTATCCGTCTCTCGCAAAACAGGGAATTCCTCAACATACGTTCCAACTCACCCATTCGCTCCGTCCTCGAGATGACTGCGCTTGCATCATGTTCCTGACCAAGTGCAAAAAAGTCCTCGTGGGCGTGAAAAGGTCCACACGGACTGCTTTTTTGGATACAGTGATACCTCACATTTTGCACCCCACTCAAAATGAATCAACTGCATAATATGATTCGACGTCAAGTACTTGATGTGTAGTCTTCAGAGGTCTGTTAGAATTTATATTTTGGAGATGGTGCAAAATGTGAGGTATCACTGTATCTGAGAATGAAAGGGTGGGGTCGCCTTGATCACAGTTGGCGACGCGCGAGAAACCCGACTAGAGCCGGAGCGTGGAGAGTGGTGGATGATGAACAACTGTCCATACGGCGGCCTGCTAAAGGGAGCATGTTTCGGGACAATGAAGAATACCGGAAAATCATCCGGATAGGCACCTAGATAAGTACATCTAACCCAAGGACTGCCTCAACTTTAGCGAGGATCCAAGCCTCTCGTGTCATCGAATAACCGTACTTCTCGTCGGGAAAGTTGCAGGTAGGCCGTGTCACCGTGTCAACCCCACACAGATCTTACTTGTACCGAAATACTACTACCAGTCAAGGACTGGTACAAGGAAATTCCAGGATTGCCCCTACAACGCTGCATGGGAATTACCCAGAGCAACCGCATGTTTTCCCTGAGTCGCTTTTCCGGGTGCACAACTGTACATGAAATTCTCGAGACCGTCCATCAAAAAGGGCAGATATTTCCCACGAGGTCGAAGGTAAGCGTTTGGAATGCACTTCCATAACTTCCATCTTGGCTGGGCCTGCAAAAGTATCATGTGTTTACGTCACTTTAGTAAAGTCCTTGGAGGTTGTACTCCTTTCCGAGTCTGTAGCGTTGGGCCGCAAAGTCGGGGTTGGAAAGTGCCCCACGATGCTGTGTACCAACCAAGGATTGGGGCCCGCCAAGCACCCTCCACAATGCCCATCGCCCGTCATGCTGACAAGTTGAAATTGTATAAACTTTGGCACAGTATGCTGAGTCAGTTTGAAGCGATTTTACTGTTGCGGGATTGGACGACCCAGTCAACGGATGAGAAGCTCTTCAGGAGGTAGCCGTCATCGTCACAGTCCACGCCATCGTCACCGTAGTTGCAGCCGTCGTCGGTGGGGACGGTGGTTTACGCCATAACAGTCAAAGTCGTCGTCCTCATAGTCTCCCGTGGTGATGGAAGAAGGTGCGGAAGTCGGAGCAGTCAGCAGCGGTTTGCGACTAGGACCAGACATAGTGGTCGTAGGGAAAGTGGGCAGAGGCTTGCGGGTAGCGCCTCGTGCAGCTTGGCGGGCTGACGACGCAGCATATTTTGATCCACCACCCCACTTGCCAGGTTCAATCTCAGCGTCAATCATACAATCATATAAGGACTTAACTGTCCACGCCTCAAGGGAACAATTTTCTGTGATGTATGTTGGTTGGTATACGTCCTTGGCCACATCGACTTGAATTTACACCAGCTAAACAGTCGTGATAATGTGAGTTCATATTGTTGACACTTTCGTCAACAAGTATTTTTCTGTGCGAAGTGATGCAGTTATCGTGAGCGCAGACCTCAAGAAGTGCTTCGACGTAACAATCGAATGAGTGGGGCTTGTGAC
>NW_008580151.1:1042395-1044058 GCF_000520115.1 Aphanomyces invadans
ATCCGTCGGCTCATCGATCATGTCGACCACTGTCAACTCACGAATTGCGCCTGCACGAAGATCCAAGCAACTGATACGGTACAGTTATTTATATTTGTTGCTGCGTCAGTTATGAACATGCATTTACTGTAAGTATACGACATTCAATCGTTGAAATTGAAACCAATCCCTTTTCAAATCACGTGAATACAATTGTCGTGCAACTAAAGTCGTGTAAAAATCTACTACTGCCTCTGTTTTTGACCTATTGCGAAAGAGGACGAGATGGACGACTCCCAGAACTCTGATTGGCAAACAAATGAGTGTGTCGTGTTCCATGCGATGAATTGACGGTGAATCGACTAGTATTTTTTGGTGAATTATATTTTTCAATTTTCATTTGAAACAGTCTCTGCCTAGGCCCAATACAAAGACCAAGTCAAATTTGACGGACGAGCATAGGGTGACTTATACCTAGACCCCCTCAAGGTCAGCGTGGGCGGCCAGCACACCTGCGACAAAGTTCGAACTGTGTGCTACACATACAGTATTGCGTCCACCATTCGACGGGTTGGCGTATTTACTGTACATGCGTGTTGAAGATACCAAATCGTCATGTGGTGTGGCGGTCGTCACGTTAAAGGGACATCATCTACAAACGCCCCAAGTATGCGCCGAAGGAAATCGAGCAGCGAATCAAGAGCGTGCCGCTGCAAAAGAGCCAAACGTACCGATAACTTGCTACATCGACTGGGTTTTCTGAGTTCGTCCTGTGCACATTTGTCAAGAAGAACTGGATGGCAAAACGAAGTTGGCCCGCCGCGATATTCTTGCCCTATTCCGTTCAAATGTATCTCATGGTCATATCCATGACATGGCCAATGTGGAGGTATTCGGGCGGGATATGGTTTACTTGCCAGGCTCCGTCGTCGTTTCCTCGATTTGCAAGACGAGACCATTTTGCCTCTATACATTCAGTCCAAGTTGCACATCGCCGAGGTGATTCCTTTTTGTTGATGTAGTTTGGCTGCCACCAGGTTGGCATGGCATGGCTGGTTGCTTGGAAATTGGGAAGTTGTGAAGCTACCGACGACAAGCCGAAAAACCCAAACAGAGCGGTCGGAACGGAGATGCTGCGGAGCTCGCATCCGCCGTTGCGACGCTCTTTCTTCACGTGAGCATACAGTGCGCGCCAACCGGATAGGGCCATTACGTTTTTCTGTGATATCATTTCACCAATAAGAGAAATGAAAGGGAGTTCACGTGCATTTAAATGAGCTTCATTGGAGGGATATTTTGATGTAACCTAACCTGAGCCAGGATTGACTTGCTCAAATCTACGCGCCAAAATCACCTTGAAGGGTGTGACAGTGAATTAAGGGGCACTCAACATTAAGCCTCGTAGAGGATTGATTTTGCCACACCAGTTTTGCTGACGAACACACCGGTTTTGCTGACGCACACACCAGCTTTGCTGACGGTCACACCGATTATGCTGATAAACACATAGTATTTGCTGATGAGCACACAGAATTGCTGAAGGTCACACTATGACGGTTACAAAGCGAAACAGGGAACTCATTTAAGAACACGGAGCTATCAGCAAGTGGGCAAGCTGGTCAATGCACAGCACATGCTTCCTGACAAGCTGGTCATTTGCTTAGCACATGCATTTTCACATGCG
>NW_008580151.1:1044392-1046136 GCF_000520115.1 Aphanomyces invadans
TCGTTCTAGGCGGCATTTTGATTTGAATCGCGGTGACGACCTCTGAAATTCATTGCAGTTTCCCATTATAAAGTACTAAAGGTGTTATTTGTTGCAGTATTTCATTTTATCCAATGACAAGAATTCTGATATTCTGTTGGCTAAACCTCCTCGGCAAATCACAGATCCTTCAGCAAATCACAGATCCGTCACGTTATTCTATTGAGCTTCTGCTAGCAATCTGTATACAGTGCGTGAAATAAAGATATGTACAATCAGATTTCAAGCACAACTGCTTTCCATGTTGCACAATGAACTACGAAAACTGTCTCCAAGTTCAATCTACCGTATTAGTAGTAAATTTATTTTTCCACGATTCAAAAGAACTGCGACACAACGCTTAGGCATTGACTCCACGAGCTTGTCAAGGGTTTCCTGACTAATTTTATCTCATGCCTTCAAAATTGCGTTCTGAAGGCTTTCACGAGACAAAAATTACCGTCCATTGGCATAAAGCTGGCGGGCTAGGATAGCCCAAAGGTTGTCAATTGGGGTAAGGTCGGGCGACAAGGCCGGCCACTCCAACAGAACAATGTTCTGGCTTGACAGCCACTCCTTTGTTTCACGACTGGTGTGGATGCTCGCGTTGTCTTGTTGAAACACAAAATCAAATCCGTAGTTGGCATGGCCAAAGGGCAGCATGTAGTCGGAGAGTGTCGTCACATATTCAGCGCTGTCTTGTTTTCCTTCCAAGACACGCAGTTCCGCCTTGCCTTTGGAAGAGAAGCCCCCCCAGACCATAACAGAACCACCAACATTTTGCCGCTTCGAGTAGAGCTGTTCGTCGGTGCCAAACTTGTGCCAGTAATATTGCCAACCGTCAAGACCGTCGAGATTGAACTTTTTCTCGTCCGAAAAGATGACAAAAGTCCAATCTCGACGACTCGACACTTGGTCTTGGGCAAACTTGACTCGTGCTACTTCGTGCCTCGGTGTCAAATTCGGGGTACTCTTTCGCTTCTTGTAAACGATGCCAGGGTGGGCATGCAAGATTTGCTGAACGCGACGGTGGGACACAGGAAGTGACAGGTTTGTCACCAACTCACGACAGCTTGAACGACCCTTGCTTGCTTCACGAAACAACAGGCGTAGCGACGTGGTGGACATTCGGGGTGGACCTCCGGGGGACTTTGCGACTCCATACATGTCTTTGTTCTTAAAATAGCGTGTAATTACACCATGTGAGCGTCCAATCTCTTTACTAATTTGGCGAGGTTTGTACCCAGCGCGGGAAAAGGTCTGCATTTGCACGCGTTCGACTTGGGTGAGGGCTGTGCCTCTCCCCATGGATGGTTGAAGCAAAAGACAAAGTGAGTACTTAATTTTTTACTTGTCATTTGTTGGAACATTCTAGAGCCTGCTGTGGAACGTGAATTCAATTGATTTGGCTTGGCTGTGGTGCTGATATATAGCGTTGACTTCGGTGTACCTATCATTTTTTCGCGCCAAAATGCTTATGAGCTCGAGAAAAATCATCGTAGCTCGGCAACAAAGTGTTCAATGAAAAAAAACCACTTGCAATTGGTTTCTTCAATCAAAATCATTTTTAGGTCAAACTACTGTGTGTGAAAGGTTGAAATCCTAAGACTTTTGACCAATCACACACGTGTATCTATCTATATTTCGCGCACTGTAGTGTAAATACAGAGGGGGTAGTAAGTTCTCCGTAGTAATATTGCTTAAGAACCTTCGGCTGCTGTAAGTG